>NW_022589711.1:22471646-22664384 GCF_004348235.1 Phoca vitulina | reverse complement strand
TTCTTTCTTTCTTTCTTTCTTTCTTCTTCCTTCCTTTTTTTTTTTTTATCAGTGCCTTTTTATTCTGCTAAGGGCAAATAATGACAGTCTCTGGTGTAAATTACTAAATTAATATTCATATAAATTCGAAGTACCAGAGTAGTATAGAAATAAATTGTGTTTTTATAATGTAACTGTTTTGTATATTCCCTTAAAATACAATCCAAATCATGAAGATTAGTTTCTTTCTTTAAAATTTTGCTAGTTGTGGCATAATTCTAAGGAACTTTTATCACATAAAAATAGTCCTCCATCCCATTCTTTCCCACATCTCAAATTCACCTTGCCTTCTTGATGCCTCCTGAAATATTTAGAGTAGGGAGAAAACCACTCTTTAGGTCAACTGTGAAAGAAAAAAGACTAAAATTTCCAAAATTGGTTGAGGCAACACTAAAATTATCCACCATATTAAAATACAATCCCCCCCCCAAAGAATAATACTGGATATTAGATCCTTTCATAATTATCCTAATAATTTTTCCCAAAACTTTTCCATAGATTCAGGACCTTTTTTGTTATGGTAAAATATGGACATAAGATAAAGTTTACTGCTTTATTTTTTTTAACTTTTTAAAAAGATTTTTATTTATTTATTTGAGAGAGAGATAGAGAGAGTAAAAGAGAGCACAGGAGTAGGAGGAGAGGGAGAAGCAGGCTCCCTGCTGAGCAGGGAGCCTGACATGGGGGCTCTATCCCAGGACCCTGGGATGATGACCTGAGCCGAAGGCAGACGCTTAACCGACTGAGCCACCCAGGTGTCCCAAAATTTACTGTTTTAACTATTTTTTAAATGTACAGTTCAGTGACATCAAGTACATTCACATTGCTATGCAACCATTACCACCATTCATCTCCAGAAGCTTTTCATCTTCTCAGCCTGAAACTACATATTCATTAGGCAATAACTTCCCTCTTCCCTTCCTCAGTCCCTAACAACCACCATTCTACTTTCTGTCTCTATGAATGTGACTAATCTAGGTACCTCAGATAAGTGGAACCATGTAGTATTTGTCCTTTTGTGCCTGGCTTATTTCAGTTAACATAATGTTCTCAAGGTTTGTCCATGTCAGCATATGTCAGAATTCCCTTCCTCTGTAAGGCTGAGTATTCTTTGTATGTACATACCACATTTTGTGTTTCCCATTCATCTGTTGATGGACATTTCTGTTGTTTCCATCTTTTGGCTATTGTAAATAATGCTGCTATGAACACGGGTGTACAAGTCTCTGTTCAAGTCCGTGCTTTCAATTCTTTTGGTTATATATTTACAAGTGAAATTGCTGGATCATATGGTAATTCTATTTTTAGGTTTTTGAAAACTGCCATCTTGTTTTCTATAGCTAATTCAGGGCTTTAAAAAAGTTGAAATATATAAAAATCAAAAAAAGGAAAAAGACAAGTTTGTACACCCACTGTAGATTGTAGAATTTCATACTAAAAGAGCCTTGAAGTTAATTATTTACCTACCCCATTAATTTATAATGAAATGCAACCCTGCTGTCCTGATTCCAGGGAATTTGTGAGATGTGCAAACTCTGGTATCCTGATTCCCAGGCCAATGGTCCTACAAACCTATACTTTAATTTGGTGTTTAAGACTTTGTTACAATTTTAGAAAAACGAGTAAGCTTGATAACCTATAGAGATAATTTATTTTTGCTTTGTATCACCTGAGACTTTTCTTATATATATATATTGCAGGAGCAATGTGAGCTATTTTGGCTTTTGATATCTTCTACTAAAATACCTGACACCAGTTTAAGGACTGCTGTTGTCTGGAGAATTCTTAACCTTAAGATCAACACCTCCAAATTAATTCCTATACTAAATAAATTACACTCACACAAAAAACAAAGTCTACAAAGTGTAACCACAGTGAATTCTTGAATCCTATAAATATGTAATTAAATTACCTCCATTTCAAACATAGGTTTTGTGCTTTTTTTCAGAAGCATTATAGCAATATTAATGAACTTCCACACATCCCCCTACTAACTAGGACCATAAGCACCTTCACAGATTGGATGATCTGATTAAAATAAAAATGAAATTGACACCTTGACTTGGTAGTTTGCATATTTCAGTAGACTTTCCTTCAAGTTAATTAATGTGTGAATATTTGACTGTAGATTCAATTAACTCATAGGGTTCTTATTGCTGTATTTTTCATAAAACAGCATGAAACAAGGTACATTCATATTTAAAAAATGCCCAGATACATCTCCTTTAAATGAAATTAATACAATTTATTACAGTTACAAAATTAAATGAAAAAATCAGAAATGATAAAAATGAAATCTTATTAGTCCATAAATATGATATATGAATTATATTCTTAAGTTACTATTTTGCCTAAGTATGTGTAAATAAATAATAAATGTGAAATGATAATCAGATATTATGAAAATCTTAATTTTCTCATTTTCTGAATTTTAATTATAAATATTGCATTGATGGGTTTATTTATAATAAAGACGAGTTATAATGTATCATGGTTTTGTCATAGATACATGGTTTAAAGGAATTCTTTTACAAATATATGTGGGCATATATTAGATATGTTGATTGGCAATACTGAATAACAAAATTATATACATCAATCTTTATCAAACTCAAATATAAGTTATTCAAATCTATTAGTTTCTTTGAAAATGAGATACATCTAAATCTCTAAGTTATTTGCTCTCATTACACATTGAAATATCCTATTGTATCACAGGATAATTAAATTTTAATTAAATTATTATTTTTGCATATATTTCTCTCTCTCTCCTTTACCAAAATGTACATTATATGCCAGCAGTGACTACATCAACCTAATTTATTGCTTTATCAACAATGCCTAGCACAGCCTGGCACATTTTAGATGTTTAAGAACTATTTTCTGAATGAATAAAAACATATTTTTAGATCAACTGCCTGATTTTCTTTAGACCCCCTGCCTCACTTCTTTCAGACATGGTGTAATGACTTAAAAAAATCAGTTAGCAGGGACCCATGCTAAATTGTATGACTCATATTAAATTTCTACTGTTATTCATGGCAACTGTTCCTGCACCTGGCATTCTGCACAGCACTGAAGTTTACCTCTCAGTGTTAAAAAGAATTGATCACTTGATCACTTTTGCAAAAGACTCAAGCTGTTAGACCAAGATTACTTTGGGGATGCTATTAGAGCCTAGCAGGTGAAAAAACAAAGCCATTTATTTAACACAGTTTCTTACTGATAGTTACAGCAACTCTAGATGTGCACATTAATGAGGGAGGTTGTCTAGTTTGTGCCAAAAATGATGCATACCTATGAAATTTTTGTGCTGTTCATACACACACACACACACACACACACACACACACACACACAATGAGATTCCTACTAGGTATGTAACAACAAAGCAATCCTTGCTCCCCATTGGACGGAAGACTCAGTATGGTGCATCACAATTACAGTATTGGGAAAACAACTCAAAAGGGCACATCTTATTGATGGAAGGAAGCTGAGTAATGTCTCTTACAGAGATATGTCACTCAGGGTGCTTCATTGAGCTAATAGGGCTAACATAGGCAGACATAGGTGCAGTTTAGTGTAGACACCAGCTAAGTAGTTAGAGCATGTATAAGGGGAGATAGTAAAGATTGACAAGCAAATTAAATGTTATTGTTTGCTTACAGAATTATATTTCTCCTTACACTATAAATTATACTATCTGAGATTATGTCCTATATCGCTGATTCCTCTGATCTCATTTAGAGTTTCATACATTGCCTTTTAAATAAATTTTATTTTCTCAAGTTACATTAACCAAATGCAGTTTGAGTTAATAATGCAGGGCAAAATTCATGTGGTCATAATCTTAGATTAGACAATGTGAAAGATCAGAATGTTAGATTCACAATGTGAAACAAAGACATGTGACCTCATCCCTTCTTCTAACCAATGTTCAAAGTCTGTTTTCATCAAATCTGTAAAAAAGATATTTAAAAATGTATTAATATTTTCCAATAATATTACTTCCTGGAAATAATAATTTCCCATACTTTAATTTTTCATGTGAGTAAATAAAGTTGATTAAAGATTTCATACAAATTTGTGGAGCCCTTATATTTTAGAAATTTTTTTTTCACTTAAAAATTTTCCCACTTAAAATCTCTAAAAGTGAAAGACAAGTCTAATATAAGACAACTAGTCAATATGGGAAATTTTTACAAAATGAGCTTTAGTGTTTGAAAATGGCCTATTGTGGTCTGAAAAATCACCTAAAATTATCTCACACAAATATAACTGTATATTTCACCCCAAAAAGTATTAACCTTTACTATCTTAAACATTGCAATGCCCAGTATTTGAGAACTTATAGGCAGAACTCTATAATGACGCCAGTGATTCACAACCTCTTGTAATCCCCCTACCTTTAGGTGTGGGCAGAGCCTGTGACCTGCCTCTAGTCAACAGAATATGGCAAACATGATGAAATGTCACACCTGTGATCACATTGAGTTATACAAGACCCCTTCTTGGCTGACTAGAAAACAAAGACTTCTGCTGGTTTCAAAGAAGTTGCCATGATGTTTCTAGCTTTTTAACTTTAAGTTATTGATTTAGACATTTTTTCTTTTATATTATAAGCATTTAAAACCACATTTTCCCCTAAGTGCTGATTTAGTTATATTTCACAAATTTGGGGTTGATGAGTTTTAATTATTCACTTCGAAATATTCTATAATTCCCTTGATATTTTTTCTTTGGATTATTTAAAGTGTGTTGTATAATTTTCATGTAATTTTTTTTCTGAGTATCTTATTGCTATTGGTTTCTAATTTAGTCCCATTTTAGTCAGAGAATATCTGCTGCAATATTTCAATCTACTTAAATATGTTCACACTTGTTTTATAGCTCAGTGTACAAATTATGTTCTCCAATGATTCTAAGATTGTCCTTTTTTTTTTTTTTTTTTAATAATGTACCAAGATTCGGCTTTCTTTGTATTTATCCTGCTTGGGATTTGTGGATCATCTTGAATCTATAAATTTGTTTTTCACCAAATATGGGGAATTTTTTCCTTTATTTTTTCACTTATCTGCTATCCCATTTTTTTTCTCCTATCCTTCTGAGACTCAAATATGTTTGATATTGACCCATGGGCTCTTAGGCATCAGTCTTTTTTTTTTTTTTTGTTCTTCAGATTGGAATACCATCTATTAATCTGTTTATAAATTCATTAATTCTCCTGTCATTTCCAATCTACTGTTAAGCCCATTCAGTGAATTTTTAAATTCATATATTTTATTTTTCTCTCCTATAATTTCTATTGGGATGTTTTTACACCCTTTATCACAGTTATAATAATAGCTTTAAAATACTTATGTGTTAATTTCAAAATCTGGGTCATTCTGGGACAAGTCTCCATCAATTATATTTCCTCTTGAGTTTAAGCTGCATCAAGCTATTCTCATGTCAACTTATTTTGGAGTGTATTCTAGACATTATGATTGACTGTAAGGCTATGTATTCTGCTACAGTCCTCTGAACATACTTTTTTTTTTTTTGAAGTCAATAACTTGGTTGAATTCAAACTGCAAACTTTCTCCTTTGAGGTGGGTATCATGTGAAATCTCAGTATACTTCTTTCAGCCTTAGTATGGCTCTTGGAATCTGCCCCCCACACACGCAGTTCAGGGATCAGCCAGAGATTAGGGTGGAGTTTATACACAGAATTTAGGGCTTCCCCCTCTGTGGCTCTCTCTTTTCTGCTATTTCTTATCCTTCACTTTCCAGGTGTGCTTGTTCTAGTTCTGTATGCTAGTAGGACTGAGGGTTTTCTCTCCCAATTTTGGTGCTCAGCATGACGCAGCTGAAGTAAAAACTGGAAAAATGGGAACTTGTCCAGTACAGTTCACTTCCTTCCTCCAGGTCAGGCCCCTCCCCCCCCCCAATATCTGCCTCATTTTAGATCTCCAAACCTTCAGGTAGTGTTTTATTTTTGTTGTTATTTTAAATTTTTTAAAAATATCTTATCCAGAATTTATAGTTGCTATTTGCAGAACAATTGGTCAAGTAGAAGCTACTCAGCTATTATATATATATAAATTAGAGAGGGGAGGGAGAGGGGCAGAGAGAGAATCTTAAGCAGGCTCCATGCCCAGGCTAGAGCCTGACATAGGGCTTGATCTCACGACCCTGAAATCATGACCTGGGTTGAAATCAAAAGTTGGATGCCCAACTGACAGAACCCTACTCAGCTATTACAAAAAGGGAGAAGTTCTTACTGATAGCTTAAAATGCACAATACTAATGTGTATTTTTTCTCATTCATTCATTGATTTGCTCATTCAATCATCTCTTCCTTCATCCAATAAATACAGAATGTTCTTAGGGGAAATAACCATTCTGATAAATGTGTAAAATACTGAGTAAGACAAACACTATATGTACAAACTTGTACTGTATTAGAAAATTTAGAGCAATTAAATTGACCTGTTCAGAATCTGACCAATAGACTTCTCCTGAGCATTTTCTTAATTAAGTCTAGCATAGAATTCTAGACCCTTGTATTGGTTTATGTTTTTGTTTTTTTTTCTTGTCAATCTTGTTTCCATGACCTATGCTATACATAGTTGCAGTAATACTGGAAGTCATGTATATTATTAAATATTTCTTTCAAATGTAATGATCTGTTTTTAATTATAATTATAAACCAGTATAAGATACTATAGTTATACTATATTGCTAATGGTTAATATTTACTCCTACTTTCCATTCTCCCACACCCCATAGCTCTAACTCACAAACATCATGAACAACAACAAAAAAGAGTTTCCTTCTACTTCTTACAGGTTAATACTCTTTTCAGGAAAAACTAAGCCAACTTCTATCATATATAATCATCTTCTAATGATTTTGAATTATTTTCTAATCCCAGAATAGCTACTTTAATTACTTCAAGCTAAAGATCTACCTCTATTTTTAATTTTAAATTCATCAGAGTAAGTTGCCTCTATTTGTCATTGAAAACTATGAGTCATTTCAGGGATGGAACAAACGGTTTTAACAGATTTGTTTTTATCAATAATTTCCCTCAATGCACATTTTTCCAAAAATTTGAACATGATAAAACGTAAGACCTCAATTTCTTCTTTCCCAAATTGGCAAGAGTTACAATATATCTCTCTGGGATTGCTAATAATTTTCTACCGTAAGAAATAAAAGCATAACAAAAACAATCGAATCCCTTTTAGTTAAAAAAAAACACATGAATATTGCTCAGGATTTAGGATTTGTTTGATGATATGTTTAGTCATTATTTTATAAACATTAAATAACCTGATCCAGGTCACCTCTGAGTTGAAAGTTGTCCAGTCTATTTTTAAAATTTGAAATCACTGTATAAAAGCTATGTTGGCATGCCAAATGAGTTTTTCCAGCCCATTCTTACTGTATCAACTAACATCTTTCAATCGACAAATTGCACTTTGGCATGAACAGAAGGATGGACTTCTGCCACTTTTTTGGTCCCTACTAAAATAGCTATGAACATATGCAGTGTGTTGTTCATTTTTAGAGCTTGAGGATGGCAGGTTTAATGGCACTAAAAGGCAATGAATGGATGGTGAGTTGAAGACCAAATATGCTTAGCAGGAGATGTACAAGGTCATTTAGCAAGGCCTGTATATGCCAGGCTGGAATTCTCTGACATGTTGTACTTCAGTTTCATCCCACAGGTTATCATTGCCTTCCTTGTTAACCTTGCCTAATTAAAACCTGTTAGCAAGAAAGGAGAGATTAGATTTTTCTTTTCTATAAGGCTTTAAGCATGGAACCAATGTAAGGGAAACAGGTACCCTGATTTGGAATGGACTGAGGTACATTTTCTAATGATGACAGCTGTCCAGAAATGCAACGGGATGCCTTGGAGGTTAAGTTCTATATTCATGGATGTGTACAGGCTGAGGCTGTACCATTTGAAGGAGTGGTTGTATTAAAAAATGAAGCAAATGATAGGGGTTATTTATTAGATGGGGATGATATTATTAGATGTGTGCTGAGGTGTCCTCCAAGGTGTCCTTTAAGGCATACTTGCTGCACACAAAAATATGATTTTCATAACACATTAAAATAGTTTTAATTTATTTCCTTTTTCATTGTGGCCTTTCTAAAATACTTTTCTTGGGGTCTCTATATTTGTAAACTAATTTAAAAATGAAATATATAAGAAAAGATTCTATATGACAAATATGTTGGATAGGTCTTTTAAATTGTTCTGCAGTAACTGATTACTTGGCTAATTAAGGCTTAAACAACAAAAGCCTTTACATATCTTCCTAGTGTGTTTCAGCGGTTCGACAATGTCTGTCGAAGGCTAGGGATTTTTATCTTTCAGCTCCACCATTCTCAGTGTAAAGACTTTTTACGGTCAGGCTTTTTTGTTTCGGTGTAAGAAGATTGCTGCTAATATTCCAGAGAGCCAATCCTCTCTCAGTCATATCCAGACCTGGGAGGGTGGAAGGAACAAGGCAAAACTCTTTCCCTCGGGCTTACATCTGTTGTCATGAAGTAAAAAATTTCCCAGAAGCAAGCATAAGAAGTACAAGGTGATTGTACTAGGTCATATGGTGGTTCTTAGATCAAAAACTGTAAAGGAGAACAGGATTACCATGATTAATTTAGACTATTGCTTCTCAATTGGGAGTGGTACCACTCTCTAAGGGGTATCTGGAAAAATTTGACAGCATTTTTTTTTTAATTATTACTGTGCCTGGGACATAAAGGTAATTTCGAATTGTAGGGGCCAAGAATAGTAAACATGATGCTGGTGGCAGAAAGTTGTGCTCAATGAAGATTTTGTGCTTCCAAAGTCTCACTGAAAGCACTGGCTTAGACAAAAACACCTTCCTTTGGAGCTTGGCACACTACTGCCTGAACAAAATTACATTCATGGCGGTAAGTAAAAAAAAAAAAAAAAAAAAGGTTGCTTTTTGATGGGCAAGTAATTGTGTCTGCCATGAAGGGGAGCCGAGTTTCTCATCCCAAAATATGCCTTATTGGCATAAAAATTATTTTAGGCTGATTATTTTTAAGAAACAGCAGACATAGAGGGTGCCTGGGTGACGCAGTTGGTTAAGTGTCTGACTCTTGGTTTTGGCTCAGGTCATGATCTCAGGGTCTTGAGATCAAGCCCCCAATCAGGCTCCATGCTCAGCACAGAGTCTGTGTAAGACATTACATCATTAGTTTTTGATGTAGTGTTCCATGATTCATTGTTTGCGTATAACACCCAGTGCTCCATTCAATACGTGCCCTCTTTAATACCCATCACCAGGGTAACCCATCCCCCCATCCCTCTCCCCTCTAGAACCCTCAGTTTGTTTCTCAGAGTCCATAGTCTCTCATGGTTCGTCTCCCCCTCCGATTTCCCCCCCTTCATTTTTCCCTTCCTACTATCTTCTTTTTTTTTAAACATATAATGTATTATTTGTTAAAAAAAAAAAAGATTCTCTCTTCCTCTCCCTCTGCCCCTCCACTTGTGCTCACTCTCTCTCCCTCTCTCTCTAAAATAAATAAATCTAAAAAAAAAAAAAAGAAACAGACATAGAAAAAGCTCTGAAAACAGAGTACAAGTTACCCTTTGTCAGAGATTATTTACACTTATAAGGGAAATCTCCATTTGTAATGGTGTCTCCCTCTCTATATCAGGGAGAGGAAGAAGATCAAATAAACTCTCTTCAATGAAGAAAGCTTGGACTTAAATCTGCATAACAACCATATCCTTGTTTACTGTGCTTTGCCTGGTAACTTCCCATAACTTGCTCTTCCAACCCAACATCTTTTGTCTTTATATAGAGATGAGACTCAAGGTGATGGCTTGGGCCATTTTAAAGAGTTATTCAGTTTCTCTGGGTACTCCCATGTATACAAGAGGTATACATGTTATTAAACTTCTGTTTGCTTTTTCTCCTGCTAATCTGTCTTTTATTATAAGGAGGATCTCAGCCAGGAACCTAGAAGTGTAGAGGGACAATTCTTTTTCAGTCTCCTACAGCCACATTTTTTATGCTTTCTCTCCATGACTCATTCCCTTATTTTTATAAAACTCTGAAACTACAAAGGGATGCATATATTAAAATGTAAATACCTTGTGGAAGATATTATATATCACTTTGTCTTGCTATTGTTTTGCATAGTGCTCTACATTTCTTCAATAAATATTGGTTGATGATGTTGGCAATGGCATGTGTGAGGGGTTATAGATTAGTCTGAAGAGAAAAGTAAGCATATCTGGTCATTATAAATGCCAAAACATTATTCACATATTTGAAGTTAACTTTACCCAAAAGGTTTATCATGAGCTTGAACTTTGATTTGTTTCATTTTATATAATAGATGTTTGATGCTTTTCAAAATCCTGATCAAAGATAAGTCTAAAAGTAATATTTCTCACTTTTATTAAAACCCTCTATAAGCGTGAAATGGAATTTTGATATAAAATAAATTGAAGGGGGATTTTAATAACTCATGGAAACTTAAACCAAGATCAATATTAAAGCTACATGAAGCAGTGATGGGAAATATGCTCCCATATTCAGATAAGTACTAAGTAAATGTTAGGATATATAAACTATTTTTATAGTCAGTATAAAAGCACTATTGTTAGGAAAGTACCCAAAAGAGCTACTAAAATGTTGAACTCATTTGTTATTTAATTATTTCTGATAATTGTCCATTTGGTAAAATTATATTACCATTGTAACTAGACCTGAAAAGGACTTCAGGTTCACTCCAGTACTTCTATAAGTACTACTCCTTTATCCATCAAAGAAAAATACCTATGACTAGTCATCTGAGTCCCATCCAAATTGTGTATGCTTCCAGACTCTTCCCACTCTATGACCCACCTTATCATAAACTTAATATATCTTTGATCAGCACATGATGAAAAACCTTCCTGATATTAATACATTTAATATTTTACCTCTTATTTTTCTGTATTTATATAATTTCATAAATTATACTTATGTAACTATCTTTGTGCTCACCTAGCCCAGTTATGCACAATTAGTTGCTTAATAAATGCTTTTTGAGTATGATAATGATAAATTAGCTTTTCAAGTATAGTAATTATTCTCAAATAACCTGAAAAAGTTACTACATAAGCAAAAAATAATCACTCTACTTCATATGTGGAAACAAGCCTATGTTTAAATAACTTGGAAGAAAATAAAATTAAGTCTAGAAGGATCTGATATTTATTTTTGCCAAGTTTTAATATTCATTCACATTCACTTGGTCTTAACCTTTGAACGTAGACAAGAAAAAATAATTTATAAAATCAAATAATTAGACCAGAGTCAGTATATGGATATCATAGTGTTAAAAAAGAAACAACAAATCTAAAATAGAGTCATGTGCCTCCATGACAGTGAGACTTACAGTTTCAATCTATCCCAGGAATGTGACCTTTTAATAATCTGAAATTTTCTGATCAGCACTAGTGAGGTAATTTGCATGATAAAAATTTTACTGGTTCCATCCCTCCAAAAGAACATGTCCTGGCTTGAAACAATCCTTTCTTTTGCTAATAATTCCTTGCCCCACCCTTCTTCCTATAAAAACTTTCTATTTTGTACAATTCCTCTTTGCATCTCTCTACTTACTAGATGGGATGCTACCCCATTTATGAATCACTGAATAAAACCCATTAGATATTGAAATTTACTCAACTGAATTTTTGTTCTTTGACAATAATCAATTAAACTCACAATGCAATATCACGGTGCTCTTTATTATCAGATTTATATTTTTTTTCAAAAAACAAATGTAGTATTTTTATTTTACTTATTTAATTTTTTTTTTTACTAACATATAATGTATTATTTGTTTCAGGGGTACAGGTCTGTGATTCATCAGTCTTACATAATTCACAGCATTCACCATAGTACCTACCCTCCCCAATGTCCATCAGCCAGCCACCCCATCCCTCCCACCACTCTCCACTCCAGCAACCCTCAGTTTGTTTCCTGAGATTAAGAGTCTCTTATGGTTTGTCTCCCTCTCTGGTTTTGTCTTGTTTCATTTTCCCCTCCTTTCCCCTATGATTCTCTGTCTTGTCTCTCAAATTCCTCATATCAGTGAGATCATATGACACTTGTCTTTCTCTGATTGACTTATTTCACTTAGCGTAATACCCTCTAGTTTCATCCACATCGCAGCAAATGGCAAGATTTCATTTTCTGATGGCTGCATAATATTCCATTGTATATATATACCATTTCTTCTTTATCCATTCATCTGTTGATGGACATCTAGGCTCTTTCCATAGTTTGGCTATTGAGGACATTGCTGCTATAAACATTGGGGTGCATGTGCCCCTTCAGATCACTACCTTTGTATCTTTGGGGTAAATACCCAGTGGTGCAATTGCTGGGTGGTAGGGTAGCTTTATTTTCAACTTTTGAGGAACCTCCATACTGTTTTCCAAAGTGGCTGCACCAGCTTGCATTCCCACCAACAGTGTAGGAGGGTTCCCCTTTTTCCGCATCCCTGCCAACATCTGTCATTTCCTGACTTGTTAATTTTAGCCATTCTGACTGGTGTGAGTGGTATCTCATTGAGGTTTTGATTTGTATTTCCCTGATGCCGAGTGATGTTGAGCACTTTTTCATGTGTCTGTTGGCCATTTGGATGTCTTCTTTGCAGAAATATCTGTTCATGTCTTCTGCCCATTTCTTGATTGGATAAATGTAGTATTTTAGAAACAATATTTGGCCTGTGGCACTCCATTCTTTATAAGGAATCATATACTATCCTATGCTACATTGTCATTTTATACTATTTTATTCTGTAATATTAGCATAAAAACAATATATATAAAATAATTTTCTTTCATATACAAAGATAAAACTGTTCAAAAATTAAATTTAAAATGTTTATTGGTGCCTTTAACACAGGGCAGCAATTTTGTTGTTACTGTAAAATTTTAGAAAATTAGGTAAGACCTTAGGGTGATGAACTATGCATTTGTAACTTGATGCTTCTTTAATTAAAAATATCTTGCCTTGATATATGGCTCTCAAAAAGATTCAATTTTTAATTCAGTTCCTAAGTGTGATAAATGCATTTACTATAGAAATTCATTCCTGAGACACTGAAGTTTATGGAAAGAGTTTTCAATTGATAAAATACTTCACAAAACCATTCAAAGTTTTAGTCAGGAAGTTGCCACACCACTGAAGCTTGTCAAAGGCAATGTCTAACAACTGTGCTTTCTCTAAGAATTACTGCTTTAATCTATAAACTTGACTCTAACCACAACTCTCTTCCCCTCCAAATATTTGCTTTTGGAGTGGGAATTTAGTAGAGACAGCCTCAAATACATTTCCATTGGTTTATTTCAGTCAGTTTTTTATACTGTATTACCCTTCCCAGAACTATTGTGTGAATGCATTGTTCCTCCCTGCACCCAAAAGAAAAAATCAAAATATTCATTCAATGATTTTATTTATCAAATTCATTGAGTAAGTATTTTTTTTTTTTTTTTTTTTGCACATTTACTCTGTAATAGACACTGGAGATGTAATAATGAGCAAAACAAACAACTATCCTAGCTTACCTGAGGGGAGCTTATACATTTTATCTTATCTAAGAAATGTTAATGTCAAAAACAGACATATCCAAATTTAAAAAGATAATTTCCCCTGAAAAATAGAGAACTGCTTATATATAGAGAGAGACCATAGTGAATATAAGGAAATTAGTCATGGGGATATTTTATGGATCTAGGCAGGGGTCATTGGTAGATTACACCAAAATGGGTGCTAAAATGCAGAGATAAAAGTAAACTTTAGGTGGTAAAACCTACAGGATATTGTGATGGCTTGAATCTCCTAGGAAGAGAATTTGAAGTGTTAAAAATAACTCTTAAAAGTCTTGTTTGTGTAGGTGGATGGTACAGTGCAAGGATCATGGTTAGCTCTCCAATTACCATTCTTGTTCTTTTTGACAGTAATAAAAATGTAACATAGACATTTAGTATCCCAGCTAAAGATTATATTTTCCAGCCTCCTTTGAGTAGGTTTTGGCCAAAGAAATTTAATGATGTATGCAAGTTGAGTCATGTTTGTAAAACAAGAGTATGTTTTATGGATTTCCTTTCCTTTTTTCTCTTACTAATAGAATGGGCATGTGATGGTAGGAGCTGAAGTAGTCATTTTGTACCCAGAGATGGAAGATGTGAGGATGTGAAAGTGACCAGTAAAGGAGGGATAAACTATTTCAATGGTACTATATTATCTAGGTTTCTTTTTAATAATTTTGTGTAATAAGCTTCTTTTTTTTTTTGGTTTCTTAGCTAAGTGTTTTAGGATATATCTTTCTATATTTAATTGTTTTTATTCAATGCTAATGAATGACTCCCTTGAAAGGAACTTTATTTTTCTCAGCCTGCTATATAAAAACTGTAGATCTCAGCATTTTAAATATGTGGTTGTAGGCTCTGAAGGGAAAAATACAGGGCATTAAGGAGATTACAATTGATTGGTTGATGAAGTGGATTATGCAGGGTAAAAGAATGGAATAGGAGACCCTCATCTTCCCTGAAGGAAAAAAGAAGAAAAATATCAGAAGCCTCACTAGTTATCCATATGTTAGATGGATTTGTATAATGAGAGGAGGGAGCAGAATCCCTGGGAGAATGTATTAATGTAATAAGGGGCAGGATTTAATTAATACAACTTTTGTAAGTGTTTCTTAAGATAGTCTTGAGAAAGATTATGATCTGTTGTCCCAATGCCAGTAGGTACTGGGCCATCAATAAAATCCACCAATACTTTGAAAAGCAAAATACTCTCATTTTTTTGCCTGATTACTCAAGATTCCAAGCAGCTCTAGCTACTGTAGGAGGAGCCATCAAGATTAACAAGGCTTACATTTTTTTAAAATCTCAATTAAGTTATAAATACTTTGTAGGTAAAGACTATGCCATGTATTGTATATTTTTGTGGAACTCAGGATTTATTGCTAAGCACAAAATAGGTATCCAATATATACCTTTAAAAATTATTAATGTTATATATTTAAATATCATAATTTTGGATATATTCAAATCCCACAAATTCTGGATACTGAAATGCCATGTAGTCAGTATCTTATCAGTCACCAATCATGTAGCTTATTAGAGATCAATACACCGTCCATGAACTCCTTGGAATCCCCTCATATGTCCAGATCCACTTCAACCAAACTAGAAGACTTGCCTTGTCATCAGTCTCTCTTTCATTTATAGAATCCTTATACATGTCAGGCCTTACATCAAGGCACAGGAGAAGAAAAAAGGCAAGAATAAGATTTCTTAGAAAAGTATTTCACATCAGCATGGAGTTACTCTTGCTGCTTTCCGACTCGGCTTACATTTTAATTTCTCCATGACTGGTCCTGACTGTACTTATAATGCCAATTTCTAAGCAGTTTCCTTTGACCAGTTTCTCAGTGCCACAGTATCAGAATTCATGCTAATTACATTTAATGCATACCTCTGTTTGCTTCACTATTTTGACATATCTTTGATATTACGTACAAGTAAAGTATTTTACTAACAGTATTCACGTTCCAACTTTTTTTCCCCCTTCATTGAGCGTTCTACCTTACTTTCCCTCCCGTTTCTATTTGACTTCACTGAAGTAAACAGTGCTGAATTTATATTATTGGTTAAGCTTCAAACATTTACTTCACACTTACCACTGGCTCCAACACAAAAATGGTTTTCTTTCCCCTCTCTCCCACCCTTCCTCCTTCCCTCCATTTCTCCCTCCCTTCTTTCCTTCCTTTTCCTTCCCCACCCCCTCAATCTCTCTCTCTCTCCTATAGAATCCATAATATTCTTTCCAAGCCAGAAAAACAAGGTCCATGTAACATCAGTAGCCAATATGTAATGCAAATTAAAACCTAAGGAGATTCCACTACATGCTACTAGAAAAGACAGACAATACCAAGTGCTGACAATGACATGAAGAAACTGGAATTCTCAAAGACAACTGATGAGAATGCAAAATGATAAAGCCACTCTGTAAAACAATTTGACAGTTTCTTATAAAGTTAAACACACACTTACCATATGATCCAGCAATTCCACTTCTAGGTATTTATCCAAGTGAATTGAGAACTTACATACAAACACTGTATTTGAGTGTTTTATTATTCATGTTATATTTCACATTATGAATATTGTTCAAAATAACCAAATATTGGGAGAAAAAAACCCAAATGTCCATTAGCAATTGAACTGAGTGGATAAACAAATTGTTGGAAATCCATTCAATAGAATACTGATCAGCAATAAAAAGAAACAAACTACAGGTACATTGCAGCAACATGGAGGAATCGCAAAGGCATTGCAGCCACGCTTAAGAGACTATACAATGTATGACTCCATTTGTATAACATTCTGGAGAAGGCAAAACCATAGATGCAAACATTGGAACATTGGATGCCAAGGCCAGGGTTAGGGGTAGGAGGTTGAAGGCAAAGGGGCATGAGGGAACTTGGCTAAGTTGACTACAGTGTTCTGTATCTTGACTGTGGTAATTGCCACACAACCACATACATTTGTCAAGACTCACAAAACTGTAGAATGAAAAAGGGATGAATTTTACTGTGTAAATTATGCCTCAATCTTAAAAAATGGGAATCAGAGGTAAAATTTATTTAAAAAAAAAAACACATATAAACTACACTTGCTCGGAGTTCTGATCCTGGGAACATAGGACTATATGGATTAGGAAGCAGAAGGAAGAAAAACGAACTTCTCTGCTCTTTGCCTAAGATTATAGGCAATTTTTTTGAAAGAGCCACATTTATCTTTGAAGTCATTTCTTCTCTTCTTTATTTCTGTCTATAGCCTGCTGTCCCTTGCTCTAGCTTCCAGAACATCTTGGAACATCTTGATGTCTTTGGCATCAAGTGTCCTCTGTGGTATGTCTACATTTTTGTCCTACAGCATTACATTCCTCACAGCTGCCCACTGTCTCAAACTCTTCTCAAATGAAAATCTTTTTCAGTGAATTTTTTTCTCAGTAATGTATCTAGGGAAACTGATTTTGTTGAATTAATACAAATATATAAAAGCATGGAACACAAAAAGATACTTCGGGAAAGAGAATGTATGTATTTTAAAAATTAATCTTTAATTGCCACATCATCAAGGAACATCAAGGCAATTGAAACATACTTTATCATTATTTATAATATGTTTATAAATTTAAAATTACTTAAATGTATATTAAATTTAGTATATATATATTAAAATCAATCAGTGAGAGAGAAAACACTAATATTTTAGTCTGAACACAACACCATAGCATGACAAGAATCTCCAGCTGTTGAGCTAGCTATTCTAAGTGGTTTTCTTTTCTCTCAGGCTCTTCTTTCCTTTTAAGTTTAAATGTACAAAATCTCTTAAGTTCCAAATCGTTTTTATGTCAGTCACTATGTCCAAAGTTGTTGGTTACCTTCACACTGGCATCTTCTCCTTCTGCCTTGCTAACAAAGTCAGATTTCAGTCACTCCTTGGATGTTCAGGTGCCTAAGGGGAGGCTGGCTCACTCTGGCTCTGTCAGGTGAACAGCCACGATAATTTTATTCCCCTTACCCGTGAATGACTTAATTGAGGAGAAGTCGATTTTGCTTCTGGGAAAGATATCCTCACACTTTAAAAGGAACAGAAGTAAGATGTTATGGACTGAATTGTGTCCCCTAAAATTTGTATATTGAAGCCCTGATCCAAATGTGCCTGTATTTGAAGATAGGGCCTCTAAAGAGGTTATAAAGATTAAGTGAGGTCATAGGGTAGGGTGTTAATCCAATAGAGCCAGTGTCCTCATAATCTAGGAAGAGAGCTCTCACTAGAAACCAAATTTTCTAGTACTTTGATCTCCAAACCTGCGAGAAAATAAACGTCTGTTGTTTAAGCTACCCAGTCCGTGGTACTTTGTTATGGCAGCTCAAGGGGACTAATACTTAAGCAAAACAACCACTTTCTCTTTCCAGGTTTTGGACATGGCTGTGCAGATATCTTGAGTTCATGAAGCAAAAAGCCTGGGGGCAAAAGCTGATAGGATGAAGATAACAGTTGGAGAGAAAGAATTTGGGTCCTTGATGATTGCATTGAACTCTTACATAAACCAAACCTGCCTCTCCCCATCCACCCAGCTTGTCACTTAGTTGGATTCCTAGAGCTCATATCCCAACCGACAGGGCTCCAATGGTGATGACAGTGATGTCTCCCAGCTATGGGTGGGTGTGGGAGTACAGGAGCCACAGGGACTGTCTACAAGACACAAAGGCCTTCTGTTAGGAATTGCCTAAAAACAGTTTTTTACCACTGGAAAACTTCTAAATGTGTAACCTAAACCCTGCATACTACATTGTTTGGAATAAGAGTCTTATCTTTGGTAGAACTTGTCCTTAATAGACTATATATATCCATCTCATAAACTCTTGATATATTTTAAAATTTCATTTGGAAAAGACATTTAGACTATCATTATTTTCATACAGACCCCAAGCCCTATGACAAGCCAGCTGGCTCTGGCCCAGCCTGTGACTTTTCTTGGCATAAAGTTTTGGTTCACAATCTATTGCCATTGTGAAATATTACACAATAGAGGAGATGCTCAGATACTATTAATTCTTTTCTCTCCAGGATAAAATACAAAAGACTTTAAAGGAGAGAAGAAGAGTAAAAGAAGGAGTGAAGAAGAGATGGTGGCCGAAGGGGTCAAAGTCAACATTAGGCTAATGAAGTCTTTGATGATCTAAGTACTGGACCTTGCAGGGATCCAGTCATGAAGTGTGCTGGGACATTAGAGAGGTCTCTGTATCTTCCCAGTATACCTGTTCCCGTTCCTCCTATAATGGCATCCTCTAGCTTCCTCCACACTCTGGTGATTCTGATAGGACTGCCCATCACATTTCTCCATTGCCTTAACTATGTGAATGGTCTAGGAGTAGATATGTTAACCAAGTTAGGACAACCACCAATTGTTTATTCACTGAAGACAGTGAGAGGTCAGCCCTCTCCTTTCACTGAGATTATTAAGCAGAGATGATTTAAGCCTGGATCCACAGATAATCATGTTCCCAAGTTCTTGGAAAGAGCCTATATACAGTAGTAAGAATGGGTGGAGAAAGATGAGAAAGCTAGAGATTGGGAGACAATCAGAGTGGCAATTTGGTTCCCAGTTCCAATCCCTGAGATCTCTAGAAAAGTCTTGTTTCCTGTGGCAAACCTTTTGATTACATGAAATGCCCCAGTGCCCTTCCATTAAGTCTCACTTACTCTTTTTTGCATTACTCTCACTTACAACCAAAATACTACTTACTACAGTGGACTCCAGGGGCTGAGTAATACAGGTAACACCCTTACCTCAAACCGGTTTTCAAACTCATATGATAAAGTTGCAAACTGGACAAGTGATGAAGTCTCAGATACTTGATATGATGTGTGCTGTAAGGCTTCTGGAGTTTCTAGGTTGTGGCAATACTTGGAGTCAGCTATAATGGATTTGACAGCATTAGTTTCTGAGATTGAGAGAATGATTCACTTGAGTTGAAATAAAAGTCTAAGTCCTCAGGGAAAGGCCACAACTTAACATGTTCAGTGTTCAAACAAGGGCTGTAGGGGTACATAGTACAAAATAAATAAAAATGTAGTCATGTGACCTGGGTAGACATTCAAAGAGGTTAGGGTGAGGATGCATTTCAGAGATGTCACAGGTGCCAAGCAGTTTATCTTAGGCATAATAGATATCAAGTTTGCAACAAAATGGACATAGTTCATGTCTTCATTCATCAAGTTTTAATTGCATGCCTACTATAATCAGATATTGTGACTATGACGCAGGTTTGGTCTGACTGGCATAAGATCCACTCTGAGATAAACAAGTAGAATTGTATAATGTGGGAGGGGTATGAGGGGAAAGAATCCTAGGGGATAGTCTTTCAAAGGCTAATAGGTTTTATTTGTTTGTGGGGCAAAAAAAAAGCAACAACTATTATCTGAGCTTTCCTCATACTTTCCCAGTTTTGGTCTCTCCACTGAGCTCCAAACTCATATGTCCATCTTCATTTGGAAATCTGAGGTATCTCAAATTTAACATGGCCAAAATAAATCTATTCCCCTGTCAGTCTTCTTTGTCTCAGAAAATGTCTACATTATCCATCCACTGAGTTGCTCCCGTCAAATATCTGCGAGTCATCCTTGATTCATCTTTTAATCTGCCCCTTTCCCCCATCCAATTCATCAAGTCCTCTTAGTTCTTAGATGGTTAAGTTATCCCAAGCAGAGGAGTACATTCATACCCTCCTCTAAGAGTGAACTGATACATTCTCACAGTATAAACAGGATTATTGGGATACCTACTGGTTTATTAACTAAATCTTTCCATTTTATTTTATTTTAATAAAACATCTTTTTGAACATTGTGTTTCTCATGCTTATTAGAGTGAAAATGGTACAGCTTCCTAGGCTGACAGACTCATTTTCCCAGTTATAGTTCAAGAGTAGTAAACTCTGGCATTCCTGAAAGTAAGCTTCACCACTTTCTACCATAGGTGGGAAAAAGTTTATAGCACAAATGTTGCACAAACACCAATAAAGTGCGCGTGGCAATAGATGTTGCTTTGTCATATATCCTCTGGGTTGTATTTCTTGAAAATATGTCCTGGATAAACCCTAGCATGGAAAAAGTAGAATTAACTTTATTTATTTTTATTCTTTTAGTCTACTAAAATGGAGAGAAAGGGGAAAAGAATGATTAAGAAGAGAAATAGAGTGACTTAGTAAAATGGGTCAGACCAATTAAAGTTTAGCACTCCTCAAAATAATGAGTGTCTGGGATTAATGAAAAGAATTTTTAAGGTCACTTAGGTCTTTAAACATGTAATTTACTATTTGAAAATTCTTCTTTGAAATGAGCAGTGATTTCAAAAAAGTTGCAAATTGGCTTTATAATAAGTCAGAGATCAGGTATATCACCTGCAGGTAAAAGTAGAGCATTACAATTTCTCTATTTCATCCTCTGCAATGCCAATAAAATCCATCAATCTGTGATTCAAAAACTCATGCCATCGTCATAATATGGGTTTCTTTCTTTGTGTTTTATAAAATTTTTTAAAATGTTGAGATATTCTGGAATTTTTAAAGTATTATATGAGATGCGAAGAGAACACTATGTAATGAGAACTCTTGTTAAATGTCTACTTTTACTACTTCCATTCATCCTATAGTCCTGGTGACCTATTACAATAACTGTTGAACTTTGCTGCATTCTTGATAATCTGGGCAAAAAAGCACCAACCTATTTCCTAGACCTGAGTTAAATATATGTCCCTGCCTCTTGAATATGTGACAATGAAGAATGTGATTATTTTTTGTGTATTAATTTCTCTGTCTATAAATAGCTATTATTTCATGTAGGTCATATAGAAAGAGATCTCTAAGACACTGAACTCTCTTTGACAAGAGTTGTAAAATGCAATTGAATTATTCCTGGATCTTTTTCTTTCTCTCGAAAAATGAAAAACCAAACTTTTGTAAGCACTTCAGGAAGAGTAGACAGGAGAAATAAAATTAAACCCTCTAAAAGAGTTAATACCCTGGCCTGTTTGATATCTATTAGAATGAAACAATTTATACAGGCATACATTAGTCTTATGTCAAATATAGGACTAAAGTCCAAAAAGGATAAAATGTAAGATAGAATTCCTGGTTAGTTCTGCTATTTTCTTTTATAGAAGTCAATGATTAAAAACAAACTTGGAGACATATATAGAACATTTGACCTAACAACAGCATAATACTCTTTATTTTTTTTAAGATTTTATTTAATTATTAGAGAGATTGAGCGCACAAGCTGAGGAAGCAGCAGAAGGAGAGGGAGAAGCAGGCTTCCAACTGAGCAAGGAGCTCGATGTGGGACTTGCTCTCAGAACTCTGGGATTATGACCGAGCCAAAGGCAGATGCTTAACCAACTGAGCCACCCAGATGCCCCTGCAGCATACTCTTTATTCAAGTATCCTGCAAAAAGCTGAATTGTGTTCCTCCCATATTCATATGTTGAAGGCCTAACCCTCAACATGATGGTATTTGGAAATAGGGTCTTAGGAAAGTAGGTTTAGATAAGGTCATGAGGGTAAGGTCCTCATGATAAATATGATTAACACCTTTATAAAGAGATCAGAGAATGCTCTCTCTCTCTCTCTGTCTTTCTGCCCCTCTCTCTTTTGTCATGTGAGGATACAGTGAAGAGGCAGCCATCTGCAGGCCAGAAAGAGGGCCCTTACCATTACCCTGTAACCATTAAAGGGTTGATTTCATAATTTAAAATCTTGCTAAAATAACTGTTAAGGCTGATATGGTTTCACTGGGGAATTCTACCAAAATTTTAAAAATTAACAACAATTTTATACAATCTCTTTCAGAATATCTCTTCTTCCAGAAGAGGAAAGAATACCTCACAACTCATTTTACAATGCCCATATTACCCTAAGACCAATGAGACAAATACAATACCAAACAAACACTCACTGTCTCTAATGAACTTACATGCAAAAATCCTCAATATAGCTTTAGCAAAATGAATTCAGCAGCATATAGAATTATACACCATGACCAAGTGGGATTTATTCTTGCATGTAAGACTGATTTGACATTTCAAAATCAATCAATGTAACACACTACCATCAACAAGCTAAAGAATTAAAATTATATGATCAATCAACACAGAAAAAGGATTTAACAAAAATCCAACAACCACATGATGAAAGCACTCAGCATAATGGAGGAAGATTACCTCAATTTAATAAAAAGCATCTATAAAAACATATAGATAACATCATACTTGATGGTGAAAAACTGAATGCTTTCCCCCTCACTATCAGGAACAAGGCAAGGATATCTACTCCTACCACTCTTATTCAACATAGTACTGAAAGTCTCTTTAGTAACACAACAAAGAGAGCAAAAGCATACGGAATGGAAAGAAAGAAATACAACTATCTCTGGTTGCAGACAGCATGATGTCTATGCAAAGAAATCTTAAGGAATGTACAAAAAAACCCCCACAAAACCCTCCTATAACTAATAAGTGAGTTCATCAAAACAGCAGCATACAAGACCAACACATAAAAATCAACTGCATATCTATATTTTACCAATGAAAATGTGGACACTGAAATTAAAAACTCAGTGCCATTTCTAGTTGCTCCAGATAGAATGCTATACACATACATTTAACAATACATGTACAGGATCTGCATGTTGAACATTACAGAATGTTGACAAAAGAAATCAAAGAAATCAAAGAAGACCTAAATAAATGGAGAGATATACTTTTTTTCATGGACAGGAAGACTCATTATGGTAAAGATGTCAATTATTCCCCAAATTGATTTATAGGATTAATATAATTCCAATCAAAATCTCAGCAAACCTTTCTGAAGACACAGACAAACTTATTGGAAATAAGGGAAAGGTACAGATCCTAGAATACCTAAAACAGTCTTGAGGAATAAAGAGGGAGGAAGTATTCTACCTAATAAAGATTTACTCTGTAGCTATAGTAATCAAAACAGTGTGGTATTAGAGGAAATATAGACATATCAATCAATGAAGCAGAACAGAGAATCTAGAAATGGACCCACACAAACATGCTCAAGTGATTTTTGACAAAGATTCTAAAGCAATTCAATAAAGAAGTATATAGTCTTTTCAGCAAATGATACTGGAACAAGTAGACATCCACAGGCAAAAGAAAAAAAAAAGAATCACAGCATAATCCTAATACTAACTCAAACTGAATTATATACAATGTACATGTAAATTTACTTAAATGTAAAGCATAAAACTTTTAGGACAAAAGCACAGGGGAAAATATTTAGGATCTAGGGCTTAGCAATGAATTCTAAGACTTGACACCAGAACATGATCCAGAAAAGGAAAACTGATAAATTATACCTTAACAAAATTAAAAACTTTTGCTCTGTGAAGACCATGTCCTGAGGATGAAAAGACAAGCTACAGACTGGAAGAAAATGTTTGAAAACTAAACACCTGACAAAATAATAGCATTTAGAATATACAAAGAACTCTCAAAATTCAACAGTAAAAACCAATCAAATTAGAAAATGGGAAAAGGACATCAAAAGACATTTCACCAAAGAGGATACACAGATGGCAAATAGGCACATGAAATGATATTCAACATCATTAGCTATGCAAATTAAAACTACAATGAGATGTAGCTACAGCTAATATACTGGTCAAAGTAAAAAAAATAGTGTGACATCAAATGCAAGGATGCAGAGAAACCAGGTCACTCATATTTTGCTTGTGGGAATGTATAATGGCATAAACACTCTGGAAATCAGTTTGGCAGTTTTTATATCCCTAAACATGCAATTACCATAGGGTTCAGTAATTCCACTCTGAGCATTTATCCCAGAGAAGTGAAAACTTATGTTCACAAAAAACCTGTAAATTTACATTGCGGTTTTATGTGTAATATCAAAAAAATGGAATCAGCCAAGGTGTTCTTCAACAGATAAATGATTAAACAAACTGAGATACACACACACACACACACACACACACACACTGGAATACTGCTCAGTGATTGAAAAGAACATTATAATATTGATACAACTAGGATGAATCTCTAGCAGGAATTATGCTGAATGAAAAAAGCCAGTCCCAAAAGTTTACATACTGTGTAATTCCATTTATATAATATTTGTTAAATGACAAAATTTTAGAAATGGAAGAGAGATTAATATTTGCCAGAAGAAAGAGGATAAAGAGGTGTGATTACAGAAAGGCAATACCAGGGATGATTGTAGTGTTAGTACTATTTGGTATCTTGTTACACAAGCCTACAGAGGTGATAAAATTTTATAGAACTCAACACACACATGCACACACGCACACACAGATACTCCCAAATGAGGACAAGTAAAAGTGGGGAAGGCTGAATAAAATTGGGTTATACCAATGCCAATCTCCTAGTTGTGATATTATAGTATAATTTTGCAAAGTGTTTCCATCGAGAAGGAAATTGTACAAAGTATATAAGGAGTATACAAAGATATCTCTGTATCATTTCTTATAGCTATATGTGAATCTACAATCATTTCAATAAAACTATCAATTAAAAATATAAGATTACTCTTCTCAGTAAATGCTTTTTTGTTGTTTTGGAAAATATAATTATGTTTTTATAAAGATGTTATTTATGATAGCATATACTGAGTTTGCTGTTATTATTAAATGGACTAATAAGTGAATATTAAAAAAATAAACTTAAAAATCCTCTTAGTCATCATTTACTTCCTTCTCTGTTTATACTAAGGAATATTGCATGTAAGTTGTAAAGTAATTCATATGCATTTTCATTTTCACTTCATGTTTACAAAACAAGAGGAAAATATCTTTTATTACAAACAATCTTTACTTCTGTGAAGATGTACAAAGTGAACCTGGAAATGCATTTCAAAGAAGACAACTGCTGAATTATTTTTCTAGGAAGATATAGAAGAATTTCACTTAAGAAAGCACTATACCGGGGCGCCTGGGTGGCTCAGTTGGTTAAGTGCCTGACTTCGGCTCAGATCATGATCTTAGGGTCCTGGGATCAAGCCCCCTGTCTGAACCTGCTCAGCAGGGTGTCTACTTCTCCCTTTCCCTCTGATCCTCCTCCGCACTTGTCTCTCTCTCTCTCTCTCTCTGTCTCAAATAAATAAATAAAATCTTAAAAAAAGAGAGGGCAACATACAAATTTACAGTTAGTAAATATATAAAATAGAGGAGGGTTGGTTGCACTACACAGTATTTTTATATTTTATAATTTAATTTATTGCTTATTACTTTTAGCAGTGAACTTTCCTGGTTCATTCAAAATGTAGCTGAAGTTAAAAGTGACAGTAAGAGGAGTTCTAGGCTCAAACTTCCTCCTAAAACAAAGTCTGATAGCCTCAATGGTGAGAGTGTTATTCACGGTATTTGGAAGACTGAACACTCTACTTGCCACTGAGAAGCTACTCCATAACACAGAAATTAATGATATAAGTTCTTGTTTGAATTCATAAAACTTTGATACACAACATTCTGCTAAGGAGCATCAGTGGATTGGTTAGGCAGTTTTAATGTAAATTAAGACATTTCTCAAATTTAATTTCAGAGGCTCTGCAATGAGGCAAATCATATTTCTTAGATATCTCATCAGATTTCCAGTGCTTTCTTCTATGATTACAACAGTTCAACAGTTTGTTTAAAATTATTTTGTCCTTTGCTGTGGGAAAGGTTTTTGCTGTTTCATGATGTGTGCTTTCAATTTCCGCCAATACCATTTGCTTGACTGATACTAAAAAACTGAAGCTTCTGTAAAGAGCACACATTTCTGCCTCAAGTTATAAAAGTTTAAGATTCTTAAGTTCTAAATGGTTTCTAAGGGAGTATCCTTAATTCACTTTTGCTCAGAAATGGGCTGTGGGCAGTTAGATCTCTGCAGAGGGGGTAATTTTTACATCTTGGTCAGATTATTTTCCTGATTAATTCTTTTTTCCTCCTTTTTGATCACTACTAAGCTAGCCAGAACCATTTATTCAAAATAAAAATGTAAGATTTATATTGTTTAATGTGATATGCCAAAAATAAGAAAAAAGAGTGGCTGACTTATGGTGTCAAAGCCAAAGTACTCCAAATATTGTATAAAATTCTACAAAAAGCTACTAGCAGCAGTTGCCTTCCTTGTCTATACATTATATAAAACTCAGTCATGGGACACAGTTATACCTGAAGGAATTTCCATGTAAATATTTCTAGATTACAATATGTCTATGAATTGACTTATTTCAATTTTTGTGCCATGTGGATTCTCCAGAGTGACAAATTATTCTAAATATAGTGACTCTTGGGTAAACTAACTTCTATATTTCACTATTAGCTCAGATCACTGTCTTTCTCATACAGCACAATATACATGCAGTATATGTGGTATTTTATACCCATTTCTATCAAACTGCTTGAATCTCTTCTACTTCAGTTATTCTGATCTCTTCAGTTATTCTATGGTAATGAAAACTCCTTTACAACTTAAAACAACATACAGTAAAGTTTTTAATAAGCAGGACTGAGAAAACAGGAGATTCTTGGAAGTCTAAAATTTCAGTTAAATATGATGGAATAATGAAATATTTATAGTTATTATATTAGCAGACAGCAAGTTGCTTTCAAGGTAAATAGGCATAGGGAAGGTGGCCACAGGAATCAAGGTTTGAAATTATCTTTAAATTACAAGGAAAAGAAAATATTCATTGGTAGAATAAGACAGATACCCCAAATGATCAGAAGGCAAAGAGAATAAGCCTGAAGTGAGAGAAATAGCAACACCACCACTACCAAGCTACCCAACCAAGTATTATGGTGGCAGGTTCTGTATTACGTGATTTACCTGAATATTACAAGCTGAATTGCACCTCACCTCCTCAAGTCATATGTTGAAGCCCTAAGCCCCAGGACTTCAAAATGTGACTACTTGGAAATTGGACCTTTAAAGGATTAAGTTAAAATGAGGCCTTTAGGGTGGGTCCTAATCTAATCTGACTGGCGTCCTTGTAAGAAGAGGAAATTTGGCCACAGAGAGACATTAGGGATAGGTGTGCGTGCACAGAGGAAAGACTGTGTGAAGATACAGGGAGAAGGCAGTCTCTGCAAGCCGAGGAGAGGCTCCAGAAGAAACCAAACCTGCCAACACCTTCTTGGAATCCCAGTACCCAGAACTGTGAGAAATAAATTTGTTCATAATGCCACTCAGTCTGTAGTACTTCGTAATGACAACACTAGCAAACTAATGTAATGGATTAACCTCTTTATCCCTCAAATTATCCCTGTATTACTATGCCCACTTAACAGGTGAAGAAGTTGAAACAGAGAGATGTTAAGTGACTTGCCCCAAATCATACATCAATGAAAGTAACAAAAGCCTGGAATTCCATGTAGCCAGTCTGCCTCTAGAGCAACATGGCTAATTGTGATTAATACCATTCAGAACGTGGTGGCTCAGTTTAGAGACTAATGGAATGTTAAAACTCATTGGTTCATCTTTATCTATTAAACATTTATTACATGTGTATGTGCAAATGACATATTTACAAATGAGTGTAAATACAGCCTATCTTTTTCCTTCAAAAAACTTAGAATCTGATAATGGAAAAAAAAAAAAAAACATGCACAAAGAAACAAGTTAGAAGAAAGAATGAAATACATTCCCAAACCGTGAAAAATGACTATAAATATTCAGAGGAAGGGGTATCCCTTTGCTCTGGTATATTCAGGAAAGCCTTGGAAATGAGGGTGGCATCTGAATGGTCCTTCAGAATACCTGTGGTGTCAGAGTCTGTGAAGATGGGAGAAGAGGGATCTGCACATGCACAGAGGGAGGAGGCAGGGAAGGAAAAAAGGGAGAGGTCTGCGAGGAGACACGCTGGAAAATGAGGGTGAGGTAGGCAGTGGAATTGGATTAAAAATTCTTGGGAACTCCTGAAGCTTTCTGCTTGGTATGGAGGATCACTCAACCAACAGAACCCGCATTTTCCTTTTTTAATCTAAAGAGAAAAACTGCTTCAGTTCATAGACTAAGTAAATGAGAAGTGACTTCAGATTTACATTTCCATCAGAATCTTTCTCAATATAATAATTTTAAGAACTAATTTTAAAGTTGTTACACTGTTTCTCAGTTCTATTCTGGCTTTTTATAGTTCCACTAAAATAGTGCTATCTGTAATTTCTCTTGTGCTTTGTAACTGTGTTTCTTTCTCCCTGTGGTACTACTAGGGGAAAGACTTTATTTTCTTTCTAGCCTTATTCTGCTTAAAGTCAATAGATCCCATTTACATTTTGCAATTTTATCAAACCTCCTAAAGTATTTTTTAGGTGGGGATTTGAATATAGAATTAAATACATGCGTTGGAAGAGAGATTTCTAGAGCTTTTTAAAAGATTTTAAATATCGTACAAGTTTCATGGGCATAGTGTTTTTGTTTGTTTGTTTAAGTCCCATGATTTAGGAACAGATCAGAGAACTGATTGATATAAACATGACCATTTCTCAACAAAAATGAGCTTATTAAAGTGTTTTCATTATAATTTTATAGTCAAAATTACCTTTTAGAATTTATGTGGAATTTCTTTTTATAAGCCCATTTTTATTATTTAATCTCTTTTTGTGAGACCTATATCTTGCCAGGGACATTCTGAGCTGTATGATCAAATGCTTAGAAAATCTAAAGTGGCATGTGGAGTTGAGTATTTTGTTCAATTTTATATATGCAGTTCTTGAAAGCTTTTTTTAAAACTACAAGGGAATATGACACCCTGAGGGGTCTAATTTTCTTTGTCATCCACCTGAATAACTTCAATTAACATTAATACACATGCTAGCATGTCTGCTCTGAATATGTAAAAGAAAGTAGTAAATGCTGGGATTGAAGGAAAAATCTGATTAGTTAAATAATACACTGAGCAATGTCATTAAGTAGGCCAGCTCTCATTAGGAGAATTGTTCTTCACTGAATCAAATACCATAATTAAAACATTAACAACTCAAAAAAATCTTTAATTTTTCCATTCAATTAAAGAGAAAAAAAAACATGTGCCACTAAAAATGTAATTGCATTTTAGTAGAGTGACTTGGTTTTAAATCATTGTAAAAATTTAGGATTCAAAAATCATATGGAATA
This sequence comes from Phoca vitulina, assembly GCF_004348235.1. Taxonomy (NCBI): domain Eukaryota; kingdom Metazoa; phylum Chordata; class Mammalia; order Carnivora; family Phocidae; genus Phoca; species Phoca vitulina. The sequence continues at coordinate 22,634,570 of NW_022589711.1, read as the reverse complement.
AAATTCCTAATGTATTTTATGCATAATATTTCTCCTGGTAACAATTTTTTCCTAGCCAATAGAAAAATATTTCATTAATAAATAAGCTATAGTCATACTGTAATGCTTTCTTTCCTTTTAAGTCAATTATTACTGCTTTGATAACAAGTGGTTGAGAACATGGAACTCAGATAATAGTTTCTTATTTGCCGTGGAAAGCAGTGTCATTTTGAGAATAGTGGGTAACTTTTAAAGGTCATCTTGTGTATACTGTCATTTTCATTAACAGTACTTTTCTCTGCAAATCTGATGACACATGGAGAGATACTTAAACCTTTTGGAATTACCTTCCATAAAAAGGAAACATTAGCATAAGATTGATTAAGTGGAATTTACTTTTATTTTATTTTTATTTTGTTTTTACTTTAGTCAGTTATACAAAATTAAAAACATATCTCTAATCCAGAGACTTTAAGAAAAACATAGTCAAACAAGATGGTTTTTGTACACTTTAGCATTATTATTTTTTAAAATTTTAGTTAGCTAATGGTATTTTAGTAAATCTGTATATGGATTACCTCAGTTTGAGGTTGCTTTCTTTAAGAAGGAAAATTGTAGTGTAAGAAGGTCAAGTTCTTCATTAGCAAATGGAATGAAAAAGTTAATTTTCATGGATAGGAACTGGAAACAGGGCTGGCTTCAGAGGCATAAAATCTGTGCAGTCACACAGGGTCTTATGCTTAGAAGGGTCTTACACTTAGTTTAATGTTTGCTGTTGAAATTCTTAATAATTTTGAACAAAGTGCTCTACATTTTCATTTTGCACTGAGCCTTGTGATTTAAGTAGCTGGTTCTGCCTGGAAATATGATTTTTTTACATGCTGTTGGCTGGTTTAAAACTAGTCTATAGTAACACAAATAATTTGTTGACTCTTCTTCCAATTTTCGTACTAATAAAAGTCAGTCAATTTACACATAAATTTCACTGTTGATTTGAAGTCCTGAGTTTATTTTGTCATGTGCTGCAAATGTCAGTTTGAAAAAGCTAGCCAAGCAAAAGGGAGACACATATTTTCAGATGACATTTTGGTCACAGACCCCACTCAGGGTCTTTAAAACTTTATTCATCTCTCGTTGGGGTGGGGGAAAGATAACATGAAGAATCTAGTTTGAAAATTTGGACATGACAAAACATTTTTATGATAAAATTGTATTAAAATATTGATTTCTGACTATGTCCTGAATAATTGGTATTTGGAAATGTATTAGAGCCTCCCTCACCTTCCCAACAAACAGAAACTGTATTAACAACTGTATCACTCAAACCAGGAAGTCCTTAAACTAAGAGTGTTTTAAAGCTCTGTTAGGAATTATTGACATCTAATACCCAAAGTAACAATCCAATTCACTTCTCAGGAGGGAAAAAAAGAGCAATCTGGAAACTTCTGGAAAAATAAGTGTGATAACTTGATGCTGAATCATTTCAACACTGATGAATCCAGCCTACTGCCTCTAATAGATAAGTAGTAAACCATTTCTAAGATGGCTCTTCCCAAACAATAAAAGCACACCCTTAAACCTGACATTTCCACAGTGATGAATCTTGGATGAAATCATATGAAATGTCAAAATAAAGACAGAAAAAAATCAATAGTTGTGCAGATGAAGCTATGTAAGGTCAATAGTTTCATAATGTTTGTGACAGGCCACCCATGTTTTTTGTGTGACACTATTTTTTAATGTGCAATAACTCCAAAGCACTGAAAATTAATTTTTGAGATGGAATTACCTCGTGACAAGGATATAATTAAATTCATACTTTTTTCCCCTGAGAACACAGAATGATGTGGTAAATAAGCTGTCCCTTCAAGGTCAGAATTATGTTATGTTTGTAAGCTCAGAAAAAAAGAAGCATCCTTTGGGTCCAACAGAGTGTCATTTGTCTCTCTCCTTCCCAATTCTCAGCCATGGGTCGGCAAAATCACAGACTATGCTGGATGCTCTTCCATACCTCCCATAAACATATGTACTTGAAGGGGTAGGTACTATACAGTTGAACAGGAATACAGGTTTTGGACAAGTTTTGGGTGAGTTTCCCTCTCTGAGTTTTTGAAAGAGGAAGGATGATAACATGTTTCTGTCCATGATAATTTCACTCATTGTCTCTCTAAAGGGAAAGATTCAAACCTTTACTCCACTCCAGAAAAAAACAAATAGATTCACCAGCAGAAGATTAGCAATTTAGTATATTTCAGAGGCCACGTTCTATTTCTTCATGATTTGCCTTCTATTTTGTAACTTCTATTAAGTTTGACAGAGAAAGGGAAGAAAATTACAAGTATAACTCTTCTTTATTGTTTAAAATGTATCCATTTAAATGGGGAATAGAAATCATTAAAAATTCCCCATTCTTAGTTAATCTGAGATTTAGTTTTCTAATGAAATTTATTGTTTACTAAATATTTCTGTGTTTTCTGTTCTGAAATTAGATAACATTTTATTTCCTGAGAGTGTGTGGTTAAGATTATTATAAACCAATGCCAATTTTAAAACAAAATGATAATAGTAAAGAAAAAGAAATAGGAAAGGAAAGGATGTAAATGTGTGTGGGTTGGGGGGGAGACTAAACAAATCTCTTCTTGATTTTAGAGAAAGTTTTTAAAATGAAATTTTGTGAAAATGGATTGATGTCCCACAGTTATCAAAAGTTTTCAAATAATTAACTGCTTGTTCAAATATCGAAACAACCCCTAAAATCATGACAGAACTTGTGGTGTCACACTTTGTATTTTGTTTCAAAGTTTTAATTGTCTCATTATTTTTTACCTAATAAAGTGTAGTTTGCCTTTAGTCCAGCTCAGGATATGAAATACTTTAAATGATATTTTTTAAAAATTATAGCCTTTACATATAAAATATTTTCCTGTTTTAAAAACATAAAGCAGTATGAGGGGGCTTGGAAGATGGCAGTGGAGTAGGAGGAGCCTAGGTTTGTCTCATCCCATGGATACAACCAGATAACTATCAAATCATCCTAAATACCCCAGAAATCAATCTGAGGACTGAGAGAACTACATAACTAAAGGTAGAGAAGAGGCCACATCGAAGAAAATAGGAAGTGTAGAAATATGGTTTGGAGGGAAAAGGATCAGGGCTGCTGTGGCAGGAGGGAGCCGTGGTCATGGAGAAGGGCAAGAGATAGACTAGTACACAGGGGAGCACACGTGGAAGATGAATCCCCATAGCAATTGGCTTGGAAAGCAAGAGGGGCTGAATTTTGTGAGTTCTTGCAACCAGGGTGGCTGAAAGCCTGGTTTTGAAAGTTAGTGGGCCTGGCTGGGATGGAGTCCAGAGGACATTAGAGCTGTTCTTGTAAGAAGGTAGGGCAAACAGTCTGTGAACATACAGTGTGGAAACAGAGATCTGAAGAGTGCCTGGGGCACACAGTGGAGAGGTTATTTACTCATCTTGGAGTGTGTCCCAGAGAGGCAGCATTCACAGAGAGACCCCTCTGGAAACAAAGGAACTAGCAGGTGCCATTTCCCTCCCCCCACCCCTCAGCATAAGCACAGGATCACTTGCAGGAACCAGTGCAGTTCAGACACTCGCTACCAAACTTGCTTACACCAAGCCCCACCCTGCCATGTTCTGGTGGAATTGCCTTTCCTAGTCACACTTGCCTGAGTCTCAGTGTGGTGGGCTCCCTCTGCCATAAGATAGGGCCAAGGCCCTGCCAATATCATGTCTCATGACCTGAGAGTTTTACAGGGCCTTGGTTCTGGCAGTGTTGGCAACAGGTTTCATTTCACAAGCAGACCAGAGGGCACCTAGCTAAAACTCATCACATTCAGGCCAGGGAAAAAACACTGCCCACAACAAGCAAAGAGAACCTCTGCAGATGACTGGCCTGAAGGATAAAGTGGCCAGGACAAAACAGCAGAGTACATGCAGCACACATTGGAGTACTCCCTAAAGCACCAGGCCCTGGGAAACAGGGGATGCTACACAGTAGGGCACTACAGGATCTCTTCTTCATAAGGCATTACCCTCAAGAACAGGAGATGTAGCTGACTTTCCTAACACAGAGAAGCAGGCACAGACACTTACACAAAATGAGAAGACAAGAATTTGTCCCAAACGAAAGAACAGGACAAGGCCACAGCCAGAGCCCTATGTGAAATAGATATAATTAACATACCTGATACAGAATTTAAAGTAATGATCATAAAGATACTCACTGGACTTGAGTAAAGAGTGGAAGGCATCAGTGAGACTTAACACAGAGCTAAGGAATAATATAGCAGAGATAAAGGGCTCAATAAATGAAATAAGAAATACACTTGATGGAATGAACAACAGATTGGAAGAAGCAGAGTAATGGATTAATGACCTAGAAGACAGAGTAATGGAAAGTAACCAAGCTGAACAAAAGAGAGAAAAAAGAATTTTGCAAAATGAGAACAGAGTTAGGGAACTCAGTGACTCTATCAGATATAATACATTAATATTATAAAAATCCCAGAAAAAGAGAGAAAAGGGGAAAGAAAATTTATTTGAAGAAAGAATAACTGAAAACTTCCTTAATCTGGGGAAGGAAACAGATATCCAGATCCAGGAGGCAAAGATAACCCCCAGCAAAATAAACAAAAGCAGATCCACACCAAGACATATTGTAATTAAACTGGCAAAATATAATATGATAAAGAAAAAAATTTTAAAAGCAGCAAGACAAAAAAAAAAAAAAAAAAAAAAAAAAAAAAAAAAAAAAAAAAAGAGGGCAGTAACATACAAGGGAAACTCCATGAGGCTATCAGTAATTTTTTCAGCAGAAACTTTCCAAGCCAGAAGGGAGGAGCATGATATATTCATAGTGCTGAATGGGAAAAATCTGCAGCCAAGAATATATCCAGCAAGGCTACCATTCAGAATAGAAAAAGAGATAAAAAGTTTCCCAGATAAACAAAAACTAAAGGAGTCTGTGACCACTAAATCAGCCCAGCAAGAAATATTAAAGGGGACTTTTTGAGCGGAAAAGGAAGACCAAAAGCAACAGTATGAAGTTAGGAAACACAAAAGCAGTACAAATGAATATTTTTGTATAAAATTTTAGTCAAGGCACTCACACAATAAAAGGATGTAAAATATGACACCATATACCTAAAATGTGGGAAGGAGAGGAATAAAGAATAGGTTCAAACTTAAATGGCCATAAACTTAATATAGACTGCTACATGCAGAAGACATTACATACAAACTTAATGGTAACTACAAATAAAAAACCACTAATAAATATGTAGAGAATAAAGAGAAAGAAATCCAAGCATATCACTAAAAAAGACCAGCAAACCAAGAAAGAAAGAAAAGACAAGAAAAGATCAGAGGAAATCTTCCAAAACAACCACAAAACAAGGAATAAAATGGCAATAAATACATAATTATCAATAATTACTTTTAATATATACAATGGAATATTATTCATCCATACAAAAGAATGAAATTTTGCCATTATCAGTGACATGGGTGGAGCTAGAGATTATCATGCTGAGTGAAGTAAGTCAGAGAAAGACAAATACCATATGATTTCACTCATGTAAAATTTAAGAAACAAAACAAATGAGCAAAGGGGAGAAAGAAAGAGAGAAAAACCAAGAAATAGACTGTTAATTATAAAGAACAAACTGATGGTTACCAGGGGGAAGGGAGACAGAAGGATGGGGGAAATAAGTGATGGGGATTAAGGAATGCACTTGTGATGAGCACTGGTGATATATGGAATTATTGAATCACCATATCATAAACCTGAAACTAATATAATACTGTATGTTAACTAACTGGAATTAAAATAAAAGCTTAAAATTTATAAAAATAAAATAAGGCAGTATGTACATTTGTTTGATTTCAGATTTGAAAGTAATGAAAGTGTCTTGGAAATTCTGAAAGGGTCTAGAATACTGAAGTGATTAAATAATGAAAATTAGAAGTTAATTATACATATTGAAATAAAAAATTTGAAATCATCATGTAGATAATGACTTGGAAAACAAGAAGGAGCAGTCATATAAAATACAAAACATTTTGAAAATAAAGAGAAACAATGCCACTCTGAGCCACACCAAATCATGTTTTTAAAAGTACATTATAGATATCCCACTACCAGTTAGATATAAAAAGTCATGAAAGACCATCATTCTTACCATAATAATGAGAAAACACAAGCTAAACAAAACAAGTCATAGTTTTAATATGTGCATTTAAGATTATTGAAAATACTTAGAACTGAGTAGTAATGGAAATTTATAAAATGTAATGAAAGTAGTGCTTAAAATAAAATTTAACTTTAAGTATTTATAGTAGAAAAGAGACTATTAAAAGAAATGATTTAGGCTTCAATGCAAGAACCATCAACAAAAAACAAAAGCATATTGGGGCGCCTGGGTGGCTCAGTCGTTAAGCGTCTGCCTTCGGCTCAGGTCATGATCCCAGGGTCCTGGGATCGAGCCCCACATCAGGCTCCCTGCTCTGCGGGAAGCCTGCTTCTCCCTCTCCCACTCCCCCTGCTTGTGTTCCCTCTCTCACTGTGTCTCTCTCTGTCAAATAAATAAATAAAATCTTAAAAAAAAAATAAAGATAAATAAATATTTAAAAAACAAACAAACAAAACAAAAGCATATTATGCCCAAGGAAAGAGAAAGGATTACAGATATAAACAGATATAAATGACATAAAAAACAAATAATTGATTTCTACTAAGCTCAAACTACTGTAGTACTTATAAAAAGAAAAACAAACAAACAAACAAAAAACCCTAGCTAATCCCCTAGCAATATTAAGATAATCCTCCCCCACATAAATTACTAATTGCTGAATTACAGATCCTCCCAGCACAATAGATATTTTGAACAACTTTCTGCCAATAATTTCCACCCTCACATGCATTACTAATTGCTGAATTACAGATCCTTTGAGAACAATAGATATTTTGAAAAACTTTCTGCCAATAATTTGACAATTTAGGAGAAATGAAGAAATGCCTTGAAAAAAACATAACGTTTGAAATACTCAGAAGAAGATATAGAATGGTTGACTAATTCTATACATGTTTATATAAATACATTGTCATTTAAAGATTTCCACAAGGAAATCTCTAGGACCATATGGCATCACTGGAGAGTTCTACCAAATATAAATGACAATAACAAGAACAAAAAGAAAACTCTTTCAGAATAGAATGATGAAACACTTCCCAAATGGCTTTATGTGGCTAGTACAATCATTTTATCAAAATCTGACAAAGACGTTATAAGAAAAGAGATTTAGAGACTAGAATTCTGCCTGATTATAAATGTAAAAATCTTCAACGAAGTTTTAGCAAATATTATCCAGAAATAGACACAAACAATAATATATCACAATTAACTGGGGTTTATCCCTGAAATGAAAGGTTGGTTTAACAGCAAAAATCAGTAATGCAAGGTAAAGGTTCAAAATCAGTCAAAATTGGCAACAGAATAAAGGAGAAAAAAACTCACATATCATAGATGCAGAAAAAAAAGTGATAAAATTCCACACCATTTATAAAAAGAAGCAAACTTTTCAGACAACCTATGCATAGGAAGAAACTTCTTTAATCTAATATGGGTAAGTACAAAAATTATATAGCTAGGGTGCCTGGGTGGCTCAGTTGGTTAAGCGACTGCCTTTGGCTCAGGTCATGATCCTGGAGTCCCAGGATCGAGTCCCACATCGGGCTCCCAGCTCAGCGGGGAGCCTGCTTCTCCCTCTGACCCTCCCCCCTCTCATGTGCTCTCTCTCTCTCAAATAAATAAAATCTTAAAAAAAAAAAAAAATTATATAGCTAGGATCATACCCAACAGTGATGTTTCCGCACCTCCCCCAAATCAGGACCATAACATGGATGTGTACTATCATCATCTGTTCTGTATTTTATTGAGGTCCTAGTCCATGTGATATGGCATGAAAAAGAAATAAAAGACATAACCATTAGAAAGGAAGATGTAAACCTATCTTTATTTGCAGATGATATGATTGTGTATATCGGGGGGAAATGGGTTCTTACAAATTTTAGAACTTATAAGTGATTTTAGCAAAGTTGTGGGATACAAGGTCCATGTATAAAAAACCATTTGTATTTCTATATAATGGCCAAAAGAATTGGAAAATAAAATAAAAAAAAAACAACATTAGATAAGAATACATTAAATGAGAAATGTATAAGACCTCAGCATTGAATCCACAAAATATTGCTAAGATAAATTCAAGTCAAAATATATGGAGAGAGACCAGAGTCACTGGAATTCTCTGATAATGGTTAATTCTACATGTCAACTTCACTGGGCTAAAGGATGTGCACATAGTGGGTAAAACATTAATTCTGCATGTGTCAGTGAGGGTGTGTCTGGAAGAGATTAGCATTTGATTCAATAGACCAAGTAGAGATCAGTCCTCACCATTGTGGGTGGACACCATCTAATCATTGAGAGCTTTAATAGAGCAAAAAGGGGAAGGAAGAACAAATGTTCTCTCTCTTCTTGAGCTGGGAGGTCATCTTTTCCTGCCATCAGACATTGGATCTACTGGTTCTCAGGCCTTCTGACTCTGGGACTCACACTAGGGCCTTCCTAAGGTCAGGTCTTTGGTCTTAGACTGAATTATATCACTGGCTTTCTTGGTTCTCCAGCTTGAAGGCAGCAGATTGTGGGACTTCTTAACCAGGTGAGCCAACTCCTATAACAAATCTCCTCTTCATATATCTCTCTATATATCCTATGGGTTTCAGTTTCTCTGAAGAACCTGACTAATACAACTCAATATTATTAAGATATTTATTCTCTCCAAATTGATTTGTGGGCCCAATGTATTCCCATTCAAAACCTTAATGAGCATCTTTTATTTTTTGTAGAAATTGATAAACTTATTTTAAAACAGATATAAAAAATTCAAAGGACATAGACTAGCCAAGCTAATCTTGAAAAAGAACAAAGACTGTAGAAACATTCCATCAGATTTCATAACTTATAATAAAGCTACAGAAATAAGTCAGTGTGGTACTGGCATAAGGAAAGACAAACTAATGAAACAGTTGAAATACAATTTAGTCATTTGGATTTTTAAATATCTTGGAAGTTGTCAATGCAATCAAAAAGGGGAAGGAAGCTCTTTTCACTAAATGGTGCAGGAGCAACTTGATACCTATATGAAAAACACAAAAAAAACAAAAAAACATTGACCCAGAACAGATATCAATTTTATTTGGTGAAAGCATCATCTAAATGATAATTGAGTACAAGGGGCTGTGTATGATTAAGTCTTCAGAGAAATTAGGGCAGCCAGAGACAATTACAAGAACTTGAGGAAGACACACAAGATTGGAGAGGGAACTTATATAGAGTGTGTTTTAAAAATGTATTTGAAAATTTGCTTAGAATTTTCCATTTTTAACCACTTTATCCGAAAGAAAAGTGATTTTGGTCGTTAGAGTTCCCATCTTTAAGAAATGGAGACCATATGTTGTCATCACGTCCATGTTTCATCATGGAGAAGAAGAATAGAAGGAACATTTTTCTAGTTTTGGTACTTCAGCATCCAAGTTTGCAAAAGCATCCAATTCACCAGAGCTGGGAGAAGAGCTGGTGCCATCGCACTGGATTCCACCACTCTTTTCTTTTAGATTGCTCATCAAGTTGATCAAGCTGTCTCCAGGGGAAAACAGAGAGGAAGCAGACACTTTACATGAAAAATATCAAGGTTAGCTATGCATGGAATATAGATTTTTGAAATGGTCATGGGACTGTACAGATGGATCTCAGAGAAAGATTGACAAAGTCACTACTTTGACTATAGCAAAGACAAACAATAAATAATTATGGAAGATTTCTATGTTTTCTATGTTCTTGGACACTTTGTAGGGCCAAAAAGAGTACAGCAATTTAAATTGTAATCTAGCCTGGAGAGAATACATAAAAAATAATCTGTTGAGGACAAGTATTTGTTGAAGACTTTAAGCTTGAAGGGCATGTCAATGCTCTGTCTTTCCTTTGAGATACTGACTTCAAATTTACCAACAGTAGCAGTAACAGCCAAGGTAGTGTGATCAGAGTTATATTTTTAATAGAGCATTAATTTTTGGAGCAACATTGATTATCAAATTGTACATGCTGTTCTCAAATTCCGACAGGAAGAAATCATTGCACCTTCAAGTTATCCAAGACTTGGTTATATTTCATGAAGCTAGTTTTCATCTCAGCTTCCTCCTTCTCAAACTTTTCAATGGTTCTTTTATAAATTTTATCACATTTGAGATTAGGTGGTCAGTTGTGGCTTGCTTTTCCTAGGCTGAGAGCTCATCCTTTCCAAGTTGATGTATAAGCTTTCATGACACCCACCACCTCCTAACAAACCCACTGTGAGAAAGTATTCTCTTTATTGAATAAACTTGGAGTTGAGCTTCCTGACATTTACAAGAAAACACTTCTGATATGGTACTGAAAAGGTAGGGAGGGATAGATTTTATAGAGTCCTCAGAGGAAAGTAGGATGGGCTTAAGAGGTTTGGCTTATCCTAAAAGAGTCACCAAAGTCTTTTGACCAGAAAAATTACATGCCTAATCTGTTTTCTGAAAATTTATTAATGGCCTTTGGAATAAATAATTGTTTTCAAAAGTAAAATGTGAAGTTATTATTTGATAGTTCAGTGACTTACGGTGATTACTGTAAACAGTTAAACCAATGACTTTTTAAAAATGCTCATCTTTTTATTTTGTTGTATTGTTTTTAAATTACAAAGGTGGTTACAAGAAGCATTTTGTGTGTTCATCATAAATTTTATAAAACATTATCCCCAAGGATTTCTTTATGTCAAAATATGTTTGCTGATTCTACCTCTTTCTGAGAACTTACACTGAGTATTATTGAAAGTATACTAAAATTTATCATCTAATTAGTGCAGTAGTTCTGGGAATAAAGGAATAAAAAGAGATAATTAAATACATAAGAAGTACTTGAATAGGTTTCCAACAAAATAGCAATTTTTAAATTACTTCAGCACCTATTTTGGTGTATAGATAACAGATATTTGATTTCTGTTATAAAAGTATTTTCTAAGTAAAATAATAAATTTTCACATTAGAGTTTTATACTCTTATTTAGATGCAAACATTTAATACTTACTACTAAATATTTTGTATTTAGTTTTAAAGTTTATTAAATTATTTTAATGATAGTACATTTGAATCATTGAAAAGTCTCTTGTACAATACTTTACCAACCACACAGACTGGGAAACTAATAGTGCTTTGGCTAACTTCTTATGGACAAGTAAACAAGAATATTACTAAATTGTCCAGTACTCTTTCTAATAAATTATGATACTGTTGGGTGAAAATAAATCTTTAAATCTTTTTATGTTTTTATATGACATAAAGTAGTCTGACTGTGTTTTTGTTAGACATTTTAAGAGTATTTTTGTAATACACTTTATATATTCAATCAAAAATTTCTAGCTTTCTTCATAATTTCTGAACTGAATGTCCAAAAATTATATACATAATAAAATAAAAATACCCTACAAATCAACTACCCAAGGACTATATGTTATTACAAAGAGTTTTGTTTTTAATTTTGCCATACAAAATTACAAAAGCACAATGTCAAAAAAATAAGTGGCAGATATAATTTGCATACTGATTTTTTTAAAGATTATTTGAGAGAGAGAAAGCACATGAAAGTTGGGGGAGGGGCAGAAGGAGAGAAAGAGAATCCCAAGCAGACCCCCTGCTGAGCGTGAAGCCTGACTCCAGATCCCACAACCCATGAGATCATAACCTGAGCTGAAACCACAAATGGGACGCTTAACCAGCTGAGCCTCCCAGGCACCCCCTAATTTTGCATACTGATTTACGCTCACATTTTTTGAAACAAATCACAAAGTTAATTTCTGTTTCACTGTAAGTTCTGTCTGAATTCATGGGTCTGAAGTAGTCAAACTATTGTGCTTCATAGTTCAGAATCATTCACTGAGTACACATGATAAACCAGGCTGTAGAGTTCAAATAATGAATAATTGCTATTTATAAATTATTAATATTGCAGTAAGTGAGTTACACATTAAACTAACAATTATAAAACACTGAAATAAGTTCTGGAGCAGAAGTTTGTATATAATATAGCAGAGTTCATAGAAGGAGTGTTCATTTTATTTTTCCATGTGGATCAATGAAGATAACACAGAAGTCAAGCTTGAGCTGGGTTTTGAAAGATGCAAAGAAGTTAACAGAGGGATAGGTGGTGAAAGGGATTCTGTGGAAAAAGAACAGATACGTGAAACAGCAATGAAATTGGATTTGAAGTAATGTCAAATTTCTTCTGTGTTACTAGTTTGTAAAATACAAGGGATGGAAGAGCAGTCAGATTTGACTACAGAGGTAGAAATGTCATAAATTTTGGAGTACTTACTTTCTTTTATAGATGATAGTTTTCTACTGAAAGGTTTTTAAAAATGTCATTTGAAGGCTAGAATTTCACATTGGCAGTTTTGAAAGGGATAAGTTTTGAGCGGAACAGGAATGGAAAATAGGATTATAGTTTCTTACTATAATCATAGAAATGAGAATAGAACTAAGGTAATGAGTAGCTTTAGCAAGGGAGAAGGCCAGGACATATTTGAAGAACACAATTTATAAAATTATAAAGAGGTGGAAATTCACAGGTTGCTGGTAGCAGGAATAAGTACAAGGAGTTGAAGATGAATCCTAAGTTTCCAGTTTTGGTGTATGGTGCTAAAAGCAACAAAGAAAAGGGTATTATTTAGAAATTATCTTATTTTGTATTTGAGCTCATATGATAAAACTACCAGGACATATACATTCTCCAAATAATTTTATTCTATTTTTGCTCTAGTATTTTACATAAAGAAGTCTTAAATTTTTATATAGTTACCACTATTTCTGTTTTTTTTTTGAATCAGAAATTTCATCTACCTCAAGAAGTTTTGACAAGTATTTAATTCTATTTTCAATAATTTAATATATATAAATGTAATTATTTAAGTCAGGGTTCTCCAGAAAAGAGAACCAATAGGATACATATTGGTTCTCGCTTCAATAGAAGAAAGATTTATTTTAAGGAGTCATCTCACGTGACTTTGGGTCTAGCAAGTCTGAAATTGGTAGGGCAGTCAGGTAGGCTGGACATTCAGGAAAGAGTTGATGTCGTAGTCCTGAAGAGAAGTCCTTCTTTGGGACACTTCAATCTCTGTTCTTAAGTCTCTCAGCTGACTGGATGAGACCCATCTACATTATGGAGGGAAATGTGTTGTATTCAAGGTCTACTGATTTAAATGTTTATTATATCTAAAATAAACCTTTGCAGCAACATCTAGACTGATGTTTAACCAAACAACTGAACACCACACTTCTCTTCTGGTGACCATCAGTTTGTTCTCTATAGTTGAGTCTGCTTCTGGGTTTGACCCCCCTGCACACACCTCTTTTTTTTCCCCTTTGCTCATTTGTTTTGTTTCTTAAATTCCACCTATTAGTGAGATCATATGGTATTTACCTTTCTCTGACTGACTTATTTCACTTAGCATAATATACTCTAGCTCTATCCATGTCATTACAAATGGCAAGATTTCATTCTTTTAACATTAGAAAGCAACTTTCTTTAATGTTCTATAGGTCATTTCATTAACAAATGCTCATCTTTCTCTTCCTCTTTCTTTGTTTTTCTGTCCCTCCTTATCTCTTGGTTTTATTATTTTAGTGAAGATTCCATTCAGTTCAACATTAATTTATATGGAAATCCTTATTTTTATCACATAAAAATTATAACATTTTTGCTTAATGTAAGTATTTCCTGGAAAAGCAGACTATATAATATTGGGCATATAGCCAATAAAAAGATTCAGGCATATATATTGCATGAATGCTTACTCTTTCTGAGTCCACAATATGATAAATATAATAAAATTAACAATTATTTCATTGCATATAGAAAGTTCTAAGATATTATAAGAAAATACTTTCTTCTCTTCAATGAGAAAGATAACACATTCTCTGGAAAAAAAATTATAAGACAATAGAACTTGCTGACTGAGTCTTTAATTTTCCAGGCAGAGATCAAACTGCTTGCCAACCAGAAATATTGTGGAGGTAAGCAATGTGATGTCATTTATGACATTTTATTTTTAAAATGTTGGTAGCTATAATTAATGTCATAAGCCATTAGATATGATGCTTTCCTATGCTGAGACAATATACGCTACTTAAAGGTAGTTGTCATTTTTGACAGTGACTAAAAAGAATTGCCTGTGGTTAAAAATATCATTACTTAAGAAAAAATCTCTGTGTAAAAATATGAATGCTTAGGCAAATCTCTGTAGACAAAATAATACATAGCAGTTTAGAAACATTTTTTTTAATTTTTAATATTGTATTATGACAAGAGCTGTTCATTTTTTTCTACTTCCTGACAGGTTTTGCAGAACAAAACAAAATTCAAAAATAAAAGTGTAGCTTCATACTAAATTCCCTTTTTGCAAAGAGAGTCATTAAACTGTATATGTCATTGTCAAAAATGGCCCCAAATTAGCAATAACTCTTATTCCAAAGTACTGTAGGAAAAGGAAACAGGCTCATTAACCAGCAGATGTTGAGTTGGTCAAACACACCAAATTCAACATGAACTGAAAGCAAGAAAATAGTCAATAATTCTCTTTTTAATTGGCAAATGGAAGTAAACTTTGGTAGTAAAACCATACTGTGAATATGCAAGTTACTAGTTATTTATTTCTACCACAAGCATTTGTTATAACTTCTATGTTCATTCTCTACTAGGTGACGTGATTCAAATATAAGTCAAATAAGCAGCTGTGTTGCTAAATACACATGTGAGTGATCTATAAGTATTATTAGACAATTATCAGGTTCAGAGTATAAGTTAAACTTTAATCAATTTGTAGGATGATTTTTTTCCAGTGTTTCAAAGCATACCATGAGGTCATCTAAACAAAGATATGCATATCAGAGCTTTCATTTATTTAATAAATATTGATTGGTCATGTCAATATTAATAGGGAGAAAGATGTGAGCAAATTGTCAGAACACAGTGTGATAAGAGCAACAGATCAAAGTGTCTACTAGTAGAGACTCTGGAACCAGATTGCCTGAGTTTGAAACCTGGCTCCAACACATGAGCTGTTTGACCATGATGGACAAGGTAGACCATTATGGACAAGGTATTTATTCTTTCTCTGCCTCAGTTCCCTCACCTCTTATATGGGAAAATATAATAAGTATTTCATATTGTTGTAAGAAATACATGAATTTATATTTGTAAAGCAATTTACACACTGACACACATGAGGGCTATGTGTTTGTTAAATTGATTAATATTAGACAATCAAAGAGGTAATAATTAAGTCTGCTTGGTTATCATGCTGAATTCATTAAGCTAAGTTGTAGAAGACAAGCAGCAGGGAAATAGCAGGGAAGAACTTTCTAGATTATAGGATAAATAGGGAAAATAGAAAATAGTTAAAACATGCTTCTTACCTAGGATTTGTTATTCTCTTTTTTTTAAATACTCTGCCAAGATTGGATTATCTAAAAGTCATAGGAGAGGATGGACATGAGGTCATTGTCAAGACTGGAGGCTGTTTCTAGGACTGCTATTTGGATCAACAAAAGGTGGAAACTAGAATCTCAAAGGCTGGGCAGGATGGTTTAACTCACATTGATTCTAGATGGCTTGGGGTCACATGCTGCAAGTAGCATTGTGTTTTCAGTGGGGCTTGATAAAAGGAAATACATCATTTCAGGGCTCTCATAGGATGTAATCTCAGTAAAAATCTCACTGAGGCAAATCTTAAATGCCACAAAAAATTTGCAGAGATGGCACTATTATTTTTTTCATGTTGGTATGTCTTGAGTGTGTAAGGTCGTGCTTCAAGCCTACTGTCATGTAGCTCTCAGTGCAAAACCATTTCCAGGCATATACTGCCCTTCTTGCCCTAAACTTTGTCCCTCCAATAGCCCAAGCTCATCCAAATTCACCGTAGAGTGCACCTCATAGAACAGTTCTGACTCCGGGAAATCTCCTGGTATTCAGAACTGCAAAATAAGGTAATAAAAGCTCTTATCACATCCCCATTACTTGCTTGACATATATCTTAAACATGTTCCTGAGTTACCAAGTTTGACCTGCTGCCTACTATATGTGTGTGTGGAAGTATGTTCACATTTTGTTGGGGGGTAAGTGAAAGTGATCATCTGTATGGTGGGTACACTTTGAGCAATTAGAGGAGGGTGTGAGCACTGTCTTATGTGAAAGTCAAGTGTAATGTCTGACAATGTTACCGTCCTTTATCCAGGATATCCACAAACTGTCTTTATTCAAATTATAATTATTTTTGAAATTCACAGTGGCTTTTAATCCAGGCAGATATAATAAATCTTCAAGTATTGCAGTAACTCTTTGTATTGGTGTTAACCCAATCCACGATCTGAAGAACTCTAGGTGTAATTTTTCTCCATTTATTTTAGGTTTTTGCAGTAAAAGAGAATAATAAAGAAAAATGTTAAAGATTGAATTTATATCTAATCTTCTTGAAAGTTATGCATGTTTGTTACCCTTAATTTCAACTCTTGAGGTTTTATCTGATTTGATACATTCCTCTGAATACTCAGAGGGCAAAATGTTGTATATGTAGTGATGGAATCCTAATTTTTCTGTTACACTGTAAGAATGAAACAGGTGACTAATAAATTGACCAAGGTTATGGAATCAATTATTTACTAGGTTCAGTTCCCTAAAGGCCACGTGTTCCTTATGAAATATGTTGAGTAAAAGACTTCTTTTCTAACCTAGGCACAACTTAAAAGTCAAACGATAATTGCTATTCTGGGTTTCAAGGAGCCTATGTGTGATTTGGCAATTATTAAGAGAAAAAGTTCCCTGAGATAAATTTCCCTTTTAAGTAGAAAAAATATAAAACCATACACAACTGACCCTTGAACAACATGGGTTTGAACTGTACAGGTTCACTTATACACTGATTCTTTTTTGATAAATACAATACAGCATTGTAAAAGTATTTTCTTTTCCTTATGATTTTCTTAATAACATTTTCTTCTCTTTAGCTTATTTTATCATAAAAATATGGTACACAATAGATATAACATACAAAATATATATTAATTGACTCTTTATGTTACAGGTAAAGCTTCCAGTCAGCAGTAGGTTGTTAATACTTAAATTTGGGGGGAGTCAAACGTTATATGTGGATTTTCAACCATGTGGGCATTCAGAACCTTTAACCCCTTCATTGTTCAAGGGTCAACTCTACATAGTTTTTTAAGTCATACAAATATATTCTACATCATGGGCTTTGTCTTCTCTGATCTCCCTATAATGTCTTTAATGCCAATGGACACTGTGTGCTCTGAAATCTTCCTTTCTGATAAAAATAACAACAAGAAAAATACTCATCTACTATTCTCAAAGGGCTGCTTCAGGTCTCTTATGAAGCTATGTAATATGAAAAGATCCTTCCACCTTAAACATAAACAACATCTCTCTCATTTCCTTCTTGTGCTGATTTTAGACAAAATGTGTTTTTCAATCCTGAGGCATCAGGCTGAAACCTAAGTAGGTTTTGTTATTGTTCTTCTTTCATGAGTTTTGAAAGAGATAGTTTAGGGGCCCCTGGGTGGCTCAGTTGGTTAAGCGTCTGCCTTCGGCTCAGGTCATGGTCCCAGGGTCCTAGGATCGAGCCCCGCATCGCGCTTCCTGCTAGCGGGACTCCCTGCTTCTCCCTCTCCCACTCCCCCTGTTTGTGTTCCCTCTCTCACTGTGTCTTTCTCTGTCAAATAAACAAATAAAATCTTTTAAAAAAAGAGATAGTTTACCTAAATAATAAAAGGATATGTTTTCATATGGCCAGATATTCTTTGAATAGGAAAATGATGGGATCTAAAATGCACACACATACACACACACATCAGCAATAGAAAATTATCCAGTCAAAGGATAACGATAAAGATTTTAAGAGAAACTAAAGTTTGGTAGATTATACAATAAGTTTCTGTATTAATAATAATAAACCCCAAATCTGTAAAATTTTATTTCAAGAAATATTATATTCTGCAAGCATTGAGAAAAATTTTATAAGATCATTAGCTGACAGTCTTTTAAAATGCATATTAAATAAATGCATATAGCCACTTCAAAATCAGAAAACTGAGTAGAAAAAAATGCAGTGAGTGTTTTTCCCAAGTGAATCAGGAAGCCTGAAATAAAGTAAGAATTTAAATTTCAAATTCCTAATCAGATTCTATTTATTAGGAGTACATGTGTGATTTTTTTTTCTTTCTGAACATTCAGAAAAAAAATTTTAATGGTTACAGTTGTATTTATTGAGCTTTGGTGGAAAATATGGTTTAGAAGCAAATCAATCCAAAAATATTTTAATATATGAGTGGATTATTGTGAATAGTGGTTACAGTTATTAGTAAATAACAAATAGTAACTAATACTAATACTGACTAATAATCTTTATTTTATCTTTGATGAACAGAAAATGTGTTTCAGTTTTATATATTTAGTAACTTGGATTAAATAATACATTCCTAGTGCATTATAGACAATTTAGATGTGTGTCAAGGATAAGAAAGCTATTTAAAGAAGGACACAAGAGTATAGTTCATTTTTAAAAGAAATTGTCAAGTGAGGTAGTAGCTTTCATACTGTAATTAATTATTTACTAGGATCTTCCTATATCCTAGAAACAAGCAACTAAGAGTGAAACAAAATGCCACGATTCCTTCAGCACAGTGATAATTGTTATCTAACGCTTGTGCTCACAAAAAAGTGCAGTCATAGCCATACTAAGATTGATTTGTGGAAGTCTTAACCTTGTCATTCCTTATAGAAATTAGCCATAAAACGATCACAACCCATTCCTAGGTTTGAAATTCTCATTACTAGGGCAAATTCAGGAGACAATGACAGGAATGGAAATTAAATGCTTTGGTTAAACTCTGAACTATCAGATAGGCAGATCTGGCATTATGTTTGATACAAAATCTGTCAAGGGATTTGGGAAAGGAAAAAAAAATAGAATATACTCGTGTTTAAAACTGTTTTAAAATAATTATGCAAGTCATTTATTAAGATGTTAAAAAGGATACACAAATGCTAAAATATAAATATGTCAAGATGCTGTTGTCATGGCAAGATACAGTATGCTAAGTATGCTACCTAATAGTAATCGTTCTCAAGATATGGACATGGAAAGCAAACTACTGCTATTTGCTATATTTTCTTGCTGCCTTCACATTAGTGTTATGTGATCTGTTGCTTTTAAACCCATTTATTTTATACAATTACAATATGAAAAATAGTATTTGCATTTTCAAATCTAGAGCTAGACAAAATATTCACTTAAAAATTGATATCAAAAGTAAAAATAAACTTAAATTGAAAGAAAAAGTAGTTGTTAATACTGCTGTTGACTGAAGAATGATCACAAATATTAGGTAGAAAAGATTAATCTTTTAAGCATTTTAGTCACAATTTTAATATGCATATATTTTTGGAATATATTTTATTCCACATATATGTGTATGTATGTATATGGACATGTTTTTGGAATATTTTTAGAATGTATAACAATTGGAATATATTGTTTAATGGTAATATTTTAGAAGATGAATGAAACAGGGCCACTTAGGTGAGTAAATTGTTGACCTATGAGAAAGAATTGGGTATTTTTATTTGGACAAGCTTATCTCATATTCTTGTAGATTTTTCCTAATAATTTTAAGTTTTATAATTTATTAACAAGATTTTTATTTTTAAGATAATATTACAACTTACCTTATGACTTAATGCTATGTTAATTTATTGTACATGTTAGATTCTTCTTAAAGGGTGTCCCTAAGTATTTGGTTTAATATTTTGGAACTATGTATTGAAGTATGCTGATTGTAGAAATCTAGGCATATTTAATTTTCTACTCTACCTGGTCTTATAAGTGTATTAGATATTTTACAAATATAAAATGAAGTTACATTTCTCATTTTGCTGCTATAAATAATGACAAAAACAAGAAAAAAACCTGAACATCCTAAACAAAATATTCTATGTACCCAATGTCTTACACTCATTTAATTATAGTCATATATTTTATGTAATTAAATATTTGACAACACTGAGATATTTAACCATCAGTGATGTCTCTGAGGTTTATATTTAAAAGATGAATAGTGGTTGTGTTTTAAATTTCAACTGTGTGGCCAAATTAGTGACTACCAGCAGTGGTTTACTGGATGGCAATATCCCATAGACAAATTTTTTGACAGATACATAGTCAAAAATTTGGGAAAAGACTCTCTTCAACAAATGGTGCTGGGAAAACTGCACAGCTACATGCAAAAGAATGAAATTGGATGACATTCTTACACCATACACAAAAATAAACTCAAACTGGATTAAGGACCTAAATGTGAGCCCTGAATCCCTAAAACCGCAAGTAGAAAACATAGACCATAATTTTTTTGACATTGACCATAGAAACATTTTTCTAGATATGCCTCCTCAGGTAAGAGCAAAAAAGCAAAATTAAACTACGGCAATAACATAAAAATAAAAAGCTTTTGCACAGTGAAAGAAACCAACAATAAAACAAAAAGGCAAGCTATTGATATTTGTAAGTGATATATCCAATAAAGGGTTAATATCCAAAATATATAAAGAACTTATACAATTCAACACAAAACCCTCCAAATAATCCAATTAAAAATGGGCAGAAACATGAATTTATATTTTTTCCAAAGAAGACATACAGATGACCAACAGACACATGAAAAGATGATCAACATTACTAATCATCAGGTAAATGCAAATCAAAACCACAATGAGATATCACCTCACACCTATCAGAATGGCTAAAATCAAAAACACAAGAAATAATAAGTGTTGATGAAGAAAAAGGAACCCTCATGCACTGTTAGTGGGAATGCAAATTGGTGCGGCCACTGTGGAAAACAATATGGAAGTTCCTCAAAAAATTAAAAATAGAATCACCATACGACCTAGTAATTCCATGATTGGGTATTTACTCAAAGAATATGAAACACTAATTCAAAAAGATATATGTACCCCTATGTTTACTGCAGCATTATTTACAATAGCCAAGATATGGAAGCAACCCAAGTGTCCTTCCGCAGATGAATGGATAAAGAAGTGGTATATGTATACAATGGATTATTACTCAGCCATAAAAAGAATGAAATCTTGCCATTTTCAACAACATGGATAGACCTGGAGGGTAAATGCTAAGTGAAATGTCAGTCAGAGAAAGACCCATATGATTCCACTCATATGCGGAATTTAAGAAACATAACAAACTAACAAAGAAAAGAAAAGATAAACAAAAAAACAGACTCTTTAATACAGAGAATAAATTGGTGGTTTCCAGAGGAGAGATGGGTGGGGGAAGGAATAAAATAGATAAAGGTGATGAAAAATATACTTTTGAGGAGCACTGAGTAATGTACAGAATTGTTTAATCATAGTGTATACCTAAAAGTAATATAACACTATGTTAATCACACTTCAATTAAAAAAAAGAAATTAAAAAGGCAAAATAAATTCTCCTAAACTATTCACTTAATATCATTTAAATGATAAACACATAAACTATAAAAATGTTAAAATAAAAGATGCTAATTATATAATTAATGTATACCTATCACTTTAATTATTGCACTAGTATGCGAATTAAGGATTTGAAAGATCCGTATTTATTGGTGAATGCCTTTGGGGATTTGTTTCTTCCAACTTAATAGCAACTGTCATGAATCACTATTATAACAATAGGTTGCAATCTGGGATAGTCCACTACTTTTCATGTCATGCTATTCAGTACTTCTACTCCATAGTGCTGAACTGGTATTTCAGCAATGAGTACCTTCTTAGTGTATGGAATCAGCAGTCACATATTTGGAAGATGCTGTTTTTAGAAAAGCTGATTCAGCAGAGGAGTAGAGGTACTAACTGGAGCATACAATTAAAATGTATAAACAAAAGAAATGAGAGAGGAAATGCAAAATAGGACTGACTCATGGGTAAAGAAAAAAAAAGTAAATGTAAAGATTTAAAGGGAGAAGATGTTCTCAAAATAAGATTAAAGATTACAGGAAAAATGAGAGTTCTTAAACTGTTCTTAAACTAACAGCCTGTTTCTCCCGGAAAAATGGAGGAAAATCAATTTTAAAGTGAAACTGGCAGAGCTTTTTTATTCAAAAGTAACAAAAGGACACAGATTTTAAAAGTTAGTAAAACCATTAGGGGAGAAGCACTCACTCTACTTTTATGCAAAGTAGGTGTACAATGTCATGAAGAGTAAATAATAAATAGATTTATTTAAAAAATTATAGCGCTAGGGGCGCCTGGGTGGCTCAGTTGGTTAGGCGACTGCTTTCGGCTCAGGTCATGATCCCGGAGTCCCAGGATAGAGCCCCGCGTCGGGCTCCCTGCTCAGCGGGGAGTCTGCTTCTCCCTCTGACCCTCACCCCTCTCATGTGTTCTTTCTCATTGTCTCTCAAATAAATAAATAAAATCTTTAAAAAAATTATAGGGTTATACATTTCTGATTTAGGGATTTATTATTCCAATATGAATTGTCTATTAAATGCTATGCACTGAGTTAAGCAATGGGTAACAGAAACATACAAAGAATTCTTGAAATAACTTCTTTAAGATTAGAAGAATAGGGTTATGAGATCATAGAATTTATTACATTTCTAAGTAAAGATTATGGTTTGAAATATAACCTTAGATTGAACTAAATTCAGCTAAATTCAACTTAGTTTGTGTCTCTAGTTGATTGTTTGGATTGAAACCTGATGTTTTGCCATTTTCAGAACTTAATTGTAATCTCATAACATAAAATTTTATTTATCACAAATAATGTGCCCAAGTGTTATTACTTAATAGTTATTTTTATTATTTTTAATATGTTAAGTTTAGATTGCTTAACCATACTGAACATATAGTAGTCTATTTAAGAGAACTATATCCTATTATTTTGATACTTTGACCACAGATCAAAGTTAAAGTAAATGTAAGATAAATATTTGGCATGATTACATTATTCAATGAATATTTTCATTTTTCATAATTTATGAGATATTTGTTCCTGTCTCAATGTCCACAAAATAATACCCTATACTTCAAATATTAATCTATAAAATACAACTAAAATATTTTCAAAATTAATTTGACTTGTCATTGTTTTACATAATGTAGAATCACCAACCAGTATCATTTTTGTCTTTTTAATATTATTTGTTAGCTTGAAAATTCATATTCCAAGTCAGTAATAGGGAATGATGCAGAAAATGTTCAACAAAGAATTGTGAATGTGGTAGTATGTCTTAGTTTATTTTTTATTAAAAATTAATCTTCCAATAGCATCCTTTGTTTATACAATGACTGACATTAAATGTCTGAGTATTTACTGAAATTGTCAGTTTTCAATGTAACTGATGCAAAAAGCTTGATAAGGAAACAAGCCTATGAAGATACTGTAAATACCATAAGAAGTGCAATTTTAATGGGAAATGTGTTCAATTTCTGAACTGCTCCATGTATAAACATTCCTTGGTTATCACAGTATAGAATCATATATTGTCTTGAAATTCCTATTCAGCCACATACTGAGCTCTTATTATGTGTGCCACATTCTAAAAATATCAGGAGGTATTTTCTAAGTTTTTCTGCTATATTCATAATATGTTTTAAGTTATTTTTGAAAGATAATTAGTCTAAAACATTGTAAAAAAAATTCAAACCTAGCTTAAGTGTATAAAGTTAAAAATCAATTCTTCCTTTTCTTTTCCTTGGCTTCTTGATTCATTATTGTGCATTATACTGTTTTGGGGCACTGGCATATTAAATGTTGTCAATAATTTACCAAAAATTTCTAATTCTGCTTTTTAAAGCCTGTTGATACTGAATTTTATCTGGAGATATGGAGGCATCCTTTAAGATGGTCATTTTTTCTCCTTTGAGTTATTAATAGATTATCTAACATTGTGTAATTGTGTAATCTTGTGTTATTTTGAATTTCTGGGATGAAGCAAACACATTTATGATATTAGCATTGATATCCATAAGCATAATTCATCTAAATATTTTAATGTCATTCGTAAGGCATTGGGTAATTCTGGCTTGGCTCAAGTAGTTTGGAAGATTTTCTTTCTTCCTTATGCTCTATAAATAACATGTATTATCTTTTTCTTAAATATGTAAAAAAAGTCTAAATCTGACACTACTCAGGCCTCTGATAAAATTTTCAGTTTCATCCAAGTTTGTCTATCTTTAATTTCTCTCTCCTGTAAAGGATATTCCTGTTATTTATTTTTTTACTCACTTATTTTACTTATTTGCCTGTTTGTTTACTTTTATTGTCAGTATAGCTTCACCAGTTATTTTACTCAATTGGTGGTCATCTACTACTGATCTATTTTGATTTTCAAATTTATCCCAATATGGCCAATGCAGTAAGCATCTGTACCTTATTCTATTCTTTGCTCTAATTATTAGTTCTGTAGCAGCAGTATTCTAGAGAAGTAGTATAATATTATAGTTAAGAATTGTCAAAGGCAAAACTAAGTTGGATATACAATTAACAAAGGCTATTTATTCATAAACTTTCAGTAAGTGAACCTATTTGCTGTATTTCAGCAAGGCTTCAAAAGTGTTAGAATCGTGCTATAGAATAAAAAGAGAAAATCCTGAGACAGTCTCTTGGCAAGCATTCTATTAAGGTGAGATTTTTGTAAGTGTTCCTTGGTCTTTAGGAACATTTGGTAGTCTTTGGCTGTAAGGGTATAAATAAGCAAGTTTGAGTATATTTCCAAAGAGGAAGGATTGTTCTATGTTAGAAGTGAAGGTTTTCTGTGGCTGGCCATATCCTGGAACAAGTGGGAGTTGATAGGGATGCTTTTTTTGAGCAAACAGTCCTAACAGTCCTGGTGTGGCTGGCTACCATGGCAGACAATTTATCAGAACACCAACTTAATCCCTGCATCCACACTCACTAGCTTCATGACTCAGGTCAAGTAATTAAGATGTGCTGGTTAGGTTGATTTCACCATATCCTTTCTTCACCCATTTATGCCCTGTTAGATGCCCCAGAAAGCTGATCCATATGAACTACAACATCTGAGCTACCTTACCCTCAGGATTCCAGGGTTGGACCTATGGGAGGCCTGGGTATGTAGTAGGAGGAGGGTCAGTTTGGAATATTTGCTTCCATTTGCTCCATTCTTGCCCCTCCAGTGACTTTTGGTGGCTGCATTTCTCTACAGTTACAGGGTTACAGCTCCTGCAGGAGCAGAGTCCCTTCCTCTTTCTCCTTCAGGCTCCCAAAGGTAATAGTTCCCTTCTGTGTTAGTGCCCCAGACTTCACCATCCCCATCCATTCTCTTAACCTTTCCTACCCCTTTGTAAACTGTTCCTTTATTCAATTCTTTTTAGCTGACTCCCTTTGAGTGTGCCACCTAGTTCTTGTCAGACCCTAAAGACTCCCTTGTGCCTCAATTTGTTCAGCTATAAAATTAGGATAATAACTATTACCACACTAAGGCAGGTTGTAAGGATCCCATTATTAATATAGTGTCTGGTTTTTAAATTTTAGAATAGTGTCTGGCCCATAGAAAGCACTGGGTAAATCTAACTCACAATCATAATGATGTTGATAATGTTATTATTACAACCTCAGTTTATTTCATTTGGCTTACAATTTGAGTCTCTTCAGGCTTCTTTTTGGGTATTCTATGCAATTTTCTATAGTATAGGGTTAAAATCATTGCAATCAGAGTAAGAGATTGATTGCAACAGGCACACTTGATTAAGGAGATTAAAATTTGTTCTCCCTTAACAGAATGAAGAAAATCTACATTTACTTAAAGAGAAATGCAGATAAAAATAAAATTAATATAAAATACAAATTAAAACGTGATCCATCCTTCTCTTTGGCAGATATGCTTCTTTGATCCAAGAGAAGTTGTATTTAATTGTATTTAAATGGATCATTCTAATAAAGCAGCGACCTTAAAACACACACACATATACACACACAAACGCTTTTAGAATTAATGATTGCAATTTAGATCTTATCTTTACAAGCTGAAAACAAAATTCTTCTTCCTTTTTTACCCCGCCCGCCCCCCAATCATCTGATGACATCTAACTTCTCTGGTCCAGCTCTCATCTTCCCTTGGGAGACCTTTTCCCATCACTGTGTGTGGAGTTGTTGGGGTAGTATTCCAAATGCCTCTGCTTATGCCCCATGCACATTCTAGGAATATCAGTGTCTTTATTTTGTTTATTTGAACCTGATGGGGCTGATGAAGAGCAAACGTGGTTGGAACTTAGTTGTCTCATCAATAATGCTCTGAGGAACACCTAAGTTTCCTAGATCCTAGACTGCTTTACTTCTTATCCTTTCCTAGATATGTATTTCTATTTTTTTCTTAATTTCTGTGAGATCCCTATGTAGCTTAAGTCAATCAAAGTCAATTTTGTTTCTTTACAAACAACCCTGATCAAAAGGTTTGCTTAATTTTAAAATGGTGCAGAAATTGCCAAGTGACTGAATTATGTAGTTAAAAATACACTGATAACAGACAAAATTTCTCTAGTATTTAGAGGAATAACTGGACTATAAATCTGGACTACATCATCTGTAAGGTTTGTTGTTTGAGAGGAGGAAATGGGTTCAAATTTCTTGTCTTGTGGGGCATGTTTAATATGCTCAAAGTTATGTATCAAAGGGTGATATAGAACTAACTCAAGACTCTGGCTTTGAGAGTGACACCTAGAAAATTTTGGTACTGGAACTTCCTCTCATGCTTGTACAATGTATGAAATTCACAATCTTATGAAGAAATACATAAGCAAAATATAAATACTAAAATAGTTTAGGAATATAATTCTATAAAAATGTTAAGATTATTGATGCATAAGGTCCTAAAAGTTATAAATGTGCTAGAAGGGACCATAGAGATATTCTAGTTCAATCTCTTGATTTTATAAATAAACAATACAAGTCCAGAAAAATAAAGTGCCTTGGGAAAAGGTCATGCAGATGGCAGAGAAAAGGTTGTGATCCATATTTAGTGAGTCTTCTCATGTTTATTGTGTTTCACTGCTTGTTTTCTTGATAATCCCATATATATATTTAATATTCTTTCGGTTTGCTAACTAATGAAAACAATAATGTTATTTAAGCACTTACAACATGCCAGGGACTGTTCCGAGAATTTTACTTATGTCATTGCATTTAATCTTCACAACAATCCTTCAAGGGGGACACTATTATCAATCCTTAATTTTTTTTTTTTTTTTTTATTTATTTGAGAGAGAGAGAGAGCACAAGAGGGGGGAGTGGGAGAGGGAGAAGCAGACTCCCTGCCGAGCAGGGAGCCCGATGCGGGACTCGATCCCGGGACTCCAGGATCATGATCTGAGCCGAAGGCAGTCGCTTAACCAACTGAGCCACCCAGGCGCCCTATCAATCCTTAATTTACAGGTAAGGAAATCCAGCAGTTAAGCTACTCTCCTAAAATTTAGATCAACACTTTCATAATTTCATCTTTAAATTTACTTCAAAATGCTTGGAAGCATATAATTTATTCATTACTCTTTAATAGGATTAACAACACCTACGAATTGGATAGTGTTTGATCTAGTATCTTTGACCTTTCTTTTAAAGAAAATTTGGGAGTGAAAATGTCATTCATGTCCTCAGTAAAAATCAACGTCAAACATTTACTCTTTGCTATCTTCTTCCATCCTTGAATCCACCTTGATCATAACCAGTTTTCATTGATTCTCTGCTTGGCTTCCTGCCTGTGATGTATTGTGTAACTAGATTTGGACTTTCTTGTAAAGTGCTCTTTCATTTTGCTTAAGCCTTACCTGATTTTAATTTGCACTTTCCCTGCTCTGACCTGCTTTGCTTTATAGGTTTCCTATTCTCCTCACTTGAGCAATCTGACAGCTCTCAAAAGATGCTTATGATGGCTCATTTTTTCCCCCTGAGTCACACTTGTTGGAGTGACATTTTCTTTTCATAAAATAACACACTTTTGGTAAGAGAGTTCTAATAAGATGAGGTTTAAAAAATATTTTTTTCTAACATTCACAATAAGAATACTATTAATAAATCATAAGTAATATCAACAGATTAAAAATAACATATTTCTCTTTTCAAACAAATATTTTTAGAATATATTGAAGGTAACAGCAAAACTAGGATATTCTTTTTTCTAACTCTGTGATTTTTGCGTTCTCGTTTTATGACTTGAACAATGTAATAGATATTCTAAAATGTCTAAAAAAGATCCACTGAGAAGTTATGTAGATGTAATATAGATTATTATAGTGCTTTAAAACTCAATCACTTTAGAATCATTCATATTTCCCTATCAAAGAACAAAAATGATGTTCATGGAGAATGAACAACAAACTAGCAACTTGTGTTTACTTTAATATTTCTGTACCCAAACTGTTTAATTAGTGATTGTAATCTTTTCTAGGGTTAGAATAAAGCAAATTTAACCAGAAGTCACTCATACTTTCCATTTGTTAGGATATCTAATTAGCATTGGGAATAAAGCATTGTTGAATCAAATTTGTCTTTCTCTGATTATCTGATACCTAATTCTTAATTCCTATGGATGGCTGCTAGGACCAAAGACTGGGTGGTCACCAAGGTAGAGGAGAGGAATACTTTTAGACTTCACTGTACCAGTTAGTGGTTTTCTAAGAATGCCTAGTAAAACACCATACCCTTGACCCCAAGCAAACTAAGGATTCTCTGTTGGTTTTCCCAGTTCTGGGACTCAACCCACATTTTCCCCTAGCAGGAGTCTTTAGCAGTCAGGCTGCCTGACCTCTAGTGGGTGACCATTCTCCCAATTCTTTTTCTTCCTCCTCAACTGCCCATCTCATTCAGCACTTTTTAAAAAATATTTTATTTATTTGAGAGACAGAGAAAGAGAGCATGAGTAAGCTCGAGAGGGGGAAGGACAAGGAGGGGGAAAGAATCTCAAGCAGACTCCAAGCTGATCATGGAACCTGATGCTGGCTTGATCTCAAGACACTGACATGACCTGAGCCGAAAACCAACAGTCCAACACTTAACCAACTGAGCCACCTAGGTGCCCCCTCATTCAAGATTTGTAGAAAATGACCAAGTACTCTTAGCTGCTGATAGGCTGGTAAGTGGGAATACTCAGAAAATCATGTGGAGGCCCTTCTCATGGCAAAAAGAATACAGACATTCTCTACCCATACCTCATGAGCTGAGTACTAGAGCCCTCCATTTGATGATTAGGATCTGGGTTGCCCGACAATGTGTTTGGCCATAGTGATAGGCCACTGAAAAGTAGAGGTACCTGAACCCGAATGCTTTAGAGAAGTTCTTGGGACTCACTGGTGATTTTCTCCTGTCATTTTCTGCTACCTGTGAAGATTTTTCATTCAGCTGTTTGGATTTGACTGGACTAATGGAAACCATGTCTTTAGAAAAGCAGTTCAATATTTTATAATACATGTACCTCTCAGGGAAACCCTTTATTCACTTGTAAGGCACTGTTCAATTTATAAACTTTAAAACATATTTTCAGGCATCCTTTTTGTAAAAATTAAAGAACTGCCTACATACACTAACGTACCAATTGAGGGGTACACTTTATCCTGGATATATCTTTATGTCTAATGTTGCAGAGTAAAATTACTAGTCCTAAATTCAAAGCAGTGTTATTCTTTCAAACAAAATGATTTGTAATATTAAATAGGATAAAGGAAAGTAGCAGCCATTGGATCTAAGTTCTGATTTTAATTTTCACTATATTTGCTTTAAAGAAACTTATGAGAAATCAAAATAAGAAAAGGAATGAAATGAATGCTTAATGAACATCCTTTAAGAAGTGGCCATTGATTTCCTGCTATTTACAAAGACTTATGAACATATCTATGACATTAACTGGTTTAATTGAAATTATATCAAAACAAATATTGCATACATTTTAAGAGAAACTCTGGAGGACTTTTTGTATCTTTAAAAACCATTAGAGGAATTTAAAGACAGCACACAAAAAAGGCAGTAAAATATTTAGTACATAATAATATTTATTTATTTATTTGAATAAATTCAGGAGAGGAACCACAGATTTGGTATGGTTGCACATTCAGAAATGTGTCAATCCAGAAGCCCATTCATTTCCTCAGTATGTCCAACTGTTTATATCTAGGTTTGCCTAGAACAATTCAGGATAATGCCTGGTGTATGCATATGATTATAAAAAGCATCCTCTTTCATTTCAGAAATGTCCCAGTTTGGACATAAAGTATATTAGTCAATTTAGTCCTTGATCACCCATCATCTGGCCATTATTTTCTAATTGTCACAGTTGAGAGGATTAATGAGTGCCTGGATTCCCAAACATGAGATATGCTCTGGAAGGGCTATCTACATCTTTTGAATCCTCAATGGCCCCTGCTCTTAGACACCCATAGGGTTTGGGAAAATTAAACCATTAGCCATCGATTACTTTTTGACTCTCAGAATTTAAGGAATGGTCTATAGGTTCTCTGTTGTGCAATGATATTTACTGCACATGTTTGTCCATGAGTAAAGACGTTAAAAGAAGAAGAAAAAACATTCTGAGTCTGCATTGGAGACCTCCATAGGCACTGTACTGGAGAGTATCATGAAGACTCTCTACTCTAAACTTGGCAACCTTGCTACTGAGCTTAAATGTTTAGGAGAGAAAAAAAAAGGGGTTGGAAGACTGAACAAAACAGTCAGTCTTGAAGCATTTCTGCTTTGTTTTGGCTGTAGTAAGATGACCTAATTCAGTTATGCTATGAAGCTTTAAAGCATATCTATCATTAAGGCAAATGGGGTTGCTCAGAATTGTGTTGTTTAGGGCAAATCTGACTTGCTTTATAAGAGGAAGTATATTCTTTTGTAGCATGAAAAATTACAAATGCAATAATATACCCTATAGCAAGCCAAGATTACGTGTATCATTAATTTTTTGGCAAGACTGCTAATATGCTTTAAGCAAAGAATGAGGTCTCAGGAGGATAAAAAGATTTCTCAACCTGCAGGGGATAAATGATAAAAGTAATCCCCTGGAGGAGTTTATCAACATATTCTTGGGCCCCTTTTTTATATTCTAGAACTAGAGAAACAGAAACAAAGTTGGCAGCATTTGTAGGAGAATCAATAGGAATAATGATTTTTGCTAAATATTTTCATTATTTTTCAAATTGTTTTTGAGTAGTTTTGTTTTTTCTAATTGTGAAGTCAATCTAAATATTGATGCTTTTTAATTCAATCACTATTTTTAGACTTTTCTGAAAATTACACTCCTATTGAAAATGCCTAGGCAACCAAAATTCAAACTATGGATTCAGAAAGTATATTCCATGTCCATGTAATATTGGATTGTGAAATTAATGGTGAATTTAATGATATACAAACTTTAAGAGCAAACTTTAATAAAAGATAATCACAAAAATAATAGAAGTCTAAAATTATATTATAAAAATAGATAGCTAAATTTACGAATTAACATCCTTAGTTTATTTAGTTTTCTGTTATTTGAACAACATGCAAAATGTCTACCATTTCTTTCTTATATACTTTGTTTCATTTGTTCAACAGGATGTGGAAGGGAGACAATGATATAAAATACAATGTTTCTACCCCTTGGTAAACTTGGGACTTTGGTATTAAAGGGAGAATAGTGCCACCCCAAAATATGCCATTTTGGTATATTGGTTATTTTGAATTAAAGGTACTTGAGAAATAGCTGGTGCAAGAAGGCTATTCTGTCCCTCCTTCGTCCCTGCTGAGAGCAGGAGATAAATCTCCCATGTGAAAGGTACCCTCACTGTACTAGCAGTGTGGAATGCATTCTTATCACCAGAGATAGGGAGTTCAGGGCCTAGAAGGATATATGGACAAAACTTGTTACTTGTTTACCAATTACTATCCCAAGTCCAAATCCCTTTGTCTTGACAATTCTTCACAAATTCATTGCTTCTTTATCTAAAAGGTATAAAAAACTTCCTGCTTTTGTCACTTCTTTGAGTCTCATATTTTTAAAGGGCTTCCATACATACAAGATAAAATTTATTATTGTTTTTTTTCCTGTTAATCTGTTGTGTCAATTTAGTTATTATACCAGCCAAGTGGAAGGGGAAAGAAGGGAAAATTTTTCTTCCTCTACAGCACATAATAATTTATTTCAAAAGTGTTCATAATTTATTAAACCATTCTTCCTTTGTTAAATATTTGTTTTTAATTTATTTTTTTTTACTTTTTTCGTGATTTTTAGTATGCTTTTTAAATAGTTTAACATATTTAACTCTCACCAACAGTATATGAGAGTTTTATCTTGCAATACCCTCACCAGTATCAATTATGTATTTTTTAATCACTTCTAATTTCATAGGTAAAAGTTCCCATTTATAACGTTTGTATTTATTTTCTTACTAATGAGAGCAATTGTATAATAACTTATATATAACTTTAATTTATTCTTTTAAAAATTATTTAATTATGTTTGGACCATTAAAACCATGATTTTAGTGCTTCTAATATTGATTGGTTTATATTTATAACTTAGGAAAGATTCACCCATTTTCATGCTCATTACAAAAAATTGTGCCTTTTAAAGCTACTTATGTTATTTTAGATATATTGAGAATTTAAATCCGTGTGTGTGTGTGTGTGTGTGTGTGTAACATTTGATCCTAGCTTTTGAAATTTTTCTGTTGTGTTCTGCATTCCTAAAACTTTCCGTCCTCTAGATCAGATAAAACTTGCCTATGTGTTCTTCAAAATTAATTGATGGATTCATGTGAACATTTAAGTATGTTGCATGTATATATACATATATAGAGAGAGTGCTTTTATCTTTTAATCCCCTGAAGTTTAGGACATGATTTTAAAACATGATTATGAAGTTGAAATCATGACTATGAAGAGGGAATGATTAGCCACAAGATAAAGTACACGAAAAATAAGTATGATTGGCTAATGTGATGGAGTATATCTGTCTAAAAACAAAGCAAATTCAAGTATTTATTCCTGTCTTTTGTGAATTTGAGGACTTTTTCTTATCATCAGCCTCAACAATATATGGATTTAACTCAACTGTGTATTGTAGATTAAATAAATGTAAAGATCTCCTCAATTAGAGTAGTGATATTTTTGAGGTAGGCTACCATGTCTTATTCTTTTCTTACCTATACTAACTAGTCAATGGTATGTAGTATTAATCATGCAGTGGTTTAATAAATTTCCAATATTTTATAAAGTAGAATTATTAAGTATAATCAACATTAAAGTATAAAGAACTTCTAACTTCTCTATAATCATTTTCCTAGAAAATCTACTCTTTATTCTTTTAATAAAATATCTTAATGTATTTTTAAAATGCAATAGCGAAAAGAAAAAAAAAAAGCTATCATTCCATTTCCCAAAATACCCACTTCTAGTGGTTCTAGTATTTAGCCTCCCAACTGTTTTTTTCCAAACCTAGAAATAAAATTATGATCTAAATGCTATTTATATCTCATTTAAATAGTCATATTGGTTAATTTTCTCAGAATCTATAGTTCAATTAACGAACTTGCTAAAGATTATTGGGGCACACATTACAGGTTAGCCTACTTAATGCCCATTTTCAGGTGTGTCCTTTGATGTTCTTTTTTCTTTGTAGGGATTGAAGGGTACCAAACTTGGGGTGCCTGGGTGGCTCAGTCAGTTAAGTGTCTGCCTTTGGCTCAGGTCATGATCCCATGGTCCTGGAATCAAGCCCCATGTTGGGATCTTTGCTCAGCAGGGAGCCTGCTTCTCCCTCTCCCTGCCTCTTGCTCTGTGTATGTGTGTGTGTGTGTGTGTGTGTGTGTGTGTGTGTGTCTGTGTGTGTGTGTGAAATAAACCAATAAAATCTTAAAAAAAATGAAATGTACCAAACTTGATTTTACAGCCTACCTTGAAGGTAGGGATAGCTATAGGGCCACATTCTGACTAATGGAAGCTAAACAGAAGTTTGCTAGTTATGGTTTGTTAAAAATGCTTTTTCTTTCCCAATGAAAAGGGACAGACAGGGCTATTATTGTCATTTTGTTGTACATCCTTTTTTCTGTCTGCATGTGCAGCTAGCATCATTGAAGGAGGAAAGAAGCCAACACTGTGTGATAGAGCAGGAATATAGAAAGATCCTAAAACCATGAATTATCACTGAATAGTTTTACTACCTCCACCAAGATTCTACCTCTGTTCTTATTACATGAGAAAACAAAAACAAACAAAAACACCCTCTTTTTTGCTTAGGAAACTCAGTTTTTCTGTTACTTTTAGCCAAATGCATTCCTAACTGGTAGAATTATTTACTCATCTTCACTTTTTCCATTTTCAGGCATGATTTCCTGGGAACCTCTCTATTGCTCAGAAAACAAAACAACTATTAAGTATTTGTCCTAGTTATCAGAGTGAAGAGGAACACTTCCACAACTCTTTCTTGGACCTAGAATACCCCCATTTAACCTTACTTCATGGTAATCATGTTTGGTGATTTTTATGTTTAAATACCTTTACCTTCTTCCATTTGGGTCAAGAGAGGGAAAAAAAAAACCACAAAACTTCATAAGCCAAAGTAAGTAACCTTCAAATTTAAAATATGAAAAGAGGTAGTAAATATAAATACAAGTTATTTTTCTCATTTATTCATTCACTCATTTAGTCAATCAACCAACATTTATTTGAAGGTCTATTATATGACACACACTGTATGTATCTCAGGAAAGATGTGGTGAATAATATTTTTGTGTTATTTCCTTCCTTCCTTTCTATTGACCTTAAACTATTATTCTAATAGGGGCATGACTCTGACAAGCATTATGAAAGTGGATCTAAATTGGATTATATTTCTCTCTTTTAGGGGCACAAAAAACATGTCTCAGACCACAGAGGACCAATCATCTGTGTTCAGAAAAAAAGGACATTAAGTGAGTTCCCACCAATATAGAACCTATAGGAAGAAAAAAAGTATTAAGAGGAAAAAGAGGACCAATATATTACATTTGTTTAAACTGACTTGTGGGATCATTTGTTATTTAATTACTTTTTTAAATCAACAGAATGTTCACAGGTATAGGAACCCATACTCAAAATTTGAATAAGCAAACAAACAACAAAAAATGTAATCAGCTAATTTTCTCTTAACAGCAGATTAAACTCATATTTCAACATTAAAATATCAAATTACTGTGGTTACAAAACATTAGCTACAGATCTCAATAGTTGTGCCTCGTTCTATTTCATGACAACACCTCTTTATTCGTGTTTATATCTAATTGAGAGTGGAGTATAAACTGACCTTATACATAAATGACTTTATCTATATGCAAATAATCTCATGGAAGTCTCTGGTGAAATATTTATGTACAGGCCCATCTTTAAAAAAATAAAATCCTAATGTCAGATTTTTAATTCTTACCCTTCTTTGTATTATATTTGTACCACACTTTTAGCTCATTCTTACTAGTTTCCCAGAGGTTTTGTGCAGTTTGTCAAGGTTAAGAAAAACGTTATTTGGAGAAAGGTCAGTCTTATCTTGTTAGCACAAATCAGTTCAATGTTACAGTCCCCTCATATTACACCAGTCTTCCTAGGCTTTTGCCAATAGCTCTTGAATTAGATTTACTAAATTTGTAAGCAATAATCAAATAAAGTGAAAGCTAAATAGCTGGAATATAGTTATTTTTGTTAGTGGCAGTAAAATCTCCACAGAAGTCCAGTTTTGTTTTGCTTTTAGTGTAAAACCTCTGTAAATAATATTCATGTGATAATAATTCCTGTTAACTTGGAAATTAGCATTTTACTTTTCTCCATTAAATTTAATTTAGTTTTGTTTTGCTCATCCTTTTTTGTTTGTTTGCTCTGTTTAAAGATTTTATTTATTTATTTGACAGAGAGACAGAGACAGCTAGAGAGGGAACACAAGCGGGGGAATGGGAGAGGGAGAAGCAGGCTCCTGGCTGAGCAGGGAGCCCGATGCGGGGCTCGATCCCAGGACCCTGGGACCACAACCTGAGCCGAAGGCAGATGCTTAATGACTGAGCCACCCAGGTACCCCACTTTTGTATTGCTCATCCCTAAATGGAATCTGGAATTGGAGGAACCAAAGAATTATAAAATTTTATTATTCCCCATGCTAAACCTATGTTTAGGTAATATTAAAATTTCTTTAAATTGTATTACATTATGAGTACACATTTATTATATAAAAATTGATCATAATTTCATTTTCTTATTAGTTAAGATTAACAATGCCTCACACTGTTTTCTGAAGACTAAAAGTCACAAATACCCTTTTTCATGCCCTTTTAATTTTTTAAATAAAATTACCAGCTATTTAGACTTCAAATGTCTTTTTTTTTTTTTTTTTTTTTTTACATAACCTCCATGCTGGGGCTTGAACTCACAACCTTAAGATTGAGACCTGAGCTGAGATCAAGAGTTGAACTGAGCCACCCAGGCACCCCCAAAAAGTCTATTTCTAAATGAGAAACCATCTTAGATTTTTGGAGAATCATTCCTTTTCCTTTCTATAGATTTTAAGTTATAAGCATATTTTTTTTTTCCAGCTGCCCTTTTAAACATCTTTTTTTTTTTTTTTTTTTGAGTTATGAACACATTAATCAAAAGCTTCCAATTACTTTAAGAACATAAAAGCTTTATCATCTAGGGCATGGGTTTATCAACTATGTATGCCTGTTTTTATAAATTAAGTTTTATTAGTACACAGCTATTCTCTTTCATTTATGTATTGTCTATAGCTGCTTTCCTGTTACAAGGGCAGAGCTGAGTAGTCTGACAGAGAATATATGACCTGCACAACCGAAAATATTTCCTATCTGGCTCTTTACAGAAAAAAAAAAAAGTTAGATTGTAGGGGAATACATGTACGGATCTAGAATCTACCTATATAGAATCTTCACATTTTTTTATTTGGAGTAATTATTATAAACTATCCCATTTATGTCATGAAAAAAGCCTTGGTATAGAACACTACAGCAATGTTCCAATTTCACTCAAATTTGTGACCAGAATCAGAATGAGAACCAGGAACAGTGGGCCCTCAGACTCATATCTACCATATTATATTTTCTTCTTTAGCAACACACACCTTGTCTTATATTTTTTCTTCTTTTAACTTTGTTGATTTTGTGTGTCAAAATTATACCAAAAGATGGTTTAACTTAGAAAACAGCTTTGATATAATCATGCAAAACTGTAACTTGAAGATTATTTTATTCTACATCCTTTACAAACACATTAATAAGTAAATTGAAATTGTTATGCGGAACATAGGAATAGCGCAGAGGACCACAGGGGAAGGGAGGGAAAACTGAACGGGAAGAAATCAGAGAGGGAGACAAGCCATGAGAGACTCGGGACTCCGGGAAACAAATTGAGTGTTACAGAAGGGAGAGGGGTTGGGAGATGGAGTAATGGGGTGATGGGTATTAAGGACGGCACGTGTTGTGATGAGCACTGGGTATTATACACAACTAATGAACTGTTGAACACTATATCAAAAACTAATGATGTACTATATGCTGGCTAAATAAACATAATAAAAAACAAGACAAAACAAAAACAAAAAACAAAAAACCCAAAATAGAATAAAACGATTTTAAAAAAGAAAAAAAAAGAAATTGTTAAATTCCTTATTGAAATTATTCCTGAAGTATAACAAATTTTACATCTTTACATATTTTAAAAATTATTATAAGTGAAGAAAAGTAGTTGTACCATTGCTTTGCAAATCTTATTCCTCTAGGTAACATAACCACTTTAAGTAGAAGACATTTTAGTAAAGCTTCATAAAAATTTAACTTAAAAGTGCATTCCTTCATTTATTCCTTTATTCACCAAATATTTATGAATACCTTCTAGGTACTGGGCACTATACTAGGTCCTGAAGATGAAGTAATGAATTCAATTTATTTCTAATTAGAAAGCAGAAATTATTTAGATTGGCTGTGGTAACACCTGTAAACATTGGCTCTTTAAAATAATTTTGATATCTTTTATAGTTCCCCAGAAACACATCTATAAGCCATGGTCATTAATAAACATAAATTGATTCTGCTTAGCAGTTAACACTGCCTTCAAAAAAAAAGGCTGATTATACAGAGTATTTTAATAATTGACTAGAATTAAAATGTCAAAATAAAAGATATTTGAATGGTAAATATTAGTTTTGCTACAGAATTTTCTATCAATTCTAATGTATAGATATATTTAGACTAATTAGAAAGTTGTTAATATATCATCATAAAGCTAACTTTTAAAAAATATTCACTTATTCAATTATTCATCCATTCAAATAATATGTCTTGGGTGCCTAGTAGGAGGCAGGTTCACTGGGAATATAGCAAATAAACATTACAGAATTCCTGCCTTACATGGAATTTGAATTGAAAAAATACATGTACAGGTACAGGTATACCAGAAAATATATACATTTTAAATTTGGACTCATCTTTATTAAATATATCTTTTGATTTTGTTTTTTCTCTAAAATTTATTAAATGTTACATTATGAGCATATGGATATTAAGAAACAGCAAAAATACTTGTATCGGAATCAAGATAAAATATTCTGAAAGATCTATGAACACTTTCTTTTTAAGGAAGAAGAGTAATTTTTATTTTCAGTATCCTCCTTTGATTATGTTCTCTTTCAAGTTAGGCAAGTCATTGTAGTGAGAGGCTAGCAAAGCCTGTGTACTCCATGGCCGGCTCAAAAGTCACCTGGAGTCTACACATTTACTGTGGTAGCTCACCACATTTTCTACAGAGTCTGACAAAAGGCTATCTTAATCTTTGTTAATCTTGATTTTCTGATGAGCGTGTGTTTCTCATTTTCAATAGGCAGAGAAGCAAAAAGACTGGTGATCCCACAGATGTGACTAAATAATTAGTTTTATAACTACCACTGCTCTCTCCAGGCCCAGGTTTCAAAAGGCAGTGTGCCCTAATGGTTAAGAGTTCAGACTTCTGGACCAAGACTGTTTGGTAACAAATTCTGGTTTGACCAGGGCCCAGCTGGGTGATACTGACTTTTTACTTAGTCTGTGTGTGACAGTTTCTTCATCTGGAAAACACCCAGAATAATACCTTATTGGGTTGGTTTATATTATGAATGAATGCGAAGTGCTAGAAACAGTGTCTGATGCAGTAAGCTATCTGTAACTTTATTGCAATAAACGAACGTTGAACTTTATCTTTCTTAAAATTCATTTGAACTCCAAAGAACAGATTCTTTTCTTGAAACATTCCCTCAAACGTTATTAAAAAATCATTAAGTCAAGGGGTGCCTAGGGGGCTCAGTCGGTTAAGCCTCTGACTCTTGATTTCTGCTCAGGTCATGATCTCACAGGGTTAAGAGATGGAGCCCCATGTCGGGATCCACACTGGATGTGCAGCCTGCTTAAGATTCTCTCATTCTCTCTCTCCCTTTGCCCCTCCCAGCTCCCCACCCCTGCTTGTATGCACACACACTCTCTTAAAAAATATTTAAAAAAATCATTGTCAAGTATGAAGTCACAGAAGAAATTGTTTTCCAATAAATATTTAAATACAATAAGAGTCATGGAGTGCAGGCCCTGAAAAATAAATAAGGGACTAGTTAAGAATTTTGTGATTTATAAGATCTCCAAGCTTTTAGGGTCACATTCACTTTATGTGCCATTGTTAAGTTTAGCACTTCTACCATGAGAAGAGTTGACAGACCTTCTAATGATCTGGTCAGCAGGAGTACAGATAAACACACCTAAGCCTCTTCCTCCCTCATCCACTATGTAGATACCAAGATTCTGATGCATCTGTGAACTCACTTTCTGTTTTAAACTAGTAAAACTATGCTCAGAGGAAGTCCCCTTTTCAAATACCTGGGCTCATCTAACCAGATGCATAATAATCACCCCTCCCTCTTTTTTTTTTTTACCTGAACTGTTATTTGTACATCTCTATTTTCTAGTATTTCCTCTGGGTATTCTGTTAAGGTAAAACACAGCTTTATGAAGCCTTTTCCAATCAACATCAGACTATTTGTTTCAGGATAGTAATTAACTTCCTGCTTAATTTGTCACACTTAATTTGAAATTAGGCATGCAAAGCTATTAAAAACTGTGGTTGTGGTGTTTGCATCTGGCTGAGGCACTAGCCACTGGCAGCCTTGATTTATCACTCTTCATTTAAATTCCTGTGCCAATGATTTTATTTCCTAAATGCTATGACTGGCATTTATGGATTTCAAAATCAAAGTGAAAATAAGCTACAGTGAAGAACTCAACAGCTCAGATCGATGAAAAATGGTTTTATAACTGAATGCCCTGCAGTTAAATCCTAGGGGCTTGACCAAAAAGTGCTTAGTGCTCAGAGATGTTGCTGTAGGAAGACAACGAGCATCCCACTCTAATGGTTGTTTATAAATCACTATCAAAACTGTGCATCTTGTAACAGTGCCATGTAAATTTGCTCCCAGATGGAAACTATTTTTTGCTAAGCCTGCTTCCTTAAAAGAACAACCGCCACCCCCAAAAGTAAGCTTCCCCGTCTGGTAAATCTCATCTTTGATATTCAAATCTTTTTATCCTGCATTGCTCATATTTGAGGAAGCAGAATATAATATTGCTACTAAGATCTAATCCTTAATACCACAAACAAAATTGTTTCCTAAATTGAATGAGCATGATTCTATAATTTTCTTGTCAAAGACTGACTGTGGTATAAATCTTGATTCAGTGAAGGCTTCCTCAGATATGTGTAGGAAGAATTAGGCTTTCCACAAAATTGCCAGAAACAAATTGTGAAAACTTGTTCCTCCCGCATGCCTTCATCATCTAAAGGCTCAACCCTCCTTGTATGGCCAATCCAAATGCTGTTCTTCCTTTAAGGCAAAGCTCCTCCAGGAAGTATTCCAGCTCAACTAATCTTTCCTCTTCTGAACTAAAGCATTCACAATCTGTATCCTATCACTTAAGCACTTAACTTAAAAAAATATTCTCTCTTTTCTTCTTTGTGAGCCTTTTTTAGCCGCTAACATTGCCTCCCCAATTAAAGTAAGGCATTTGAGGAAGCCACACTAGCTTCTTCCTTTCTTACTTATAGTGTCTGATGGACTATAGTACTGATCACATATTATGGCTTAATAAATGTTTGTTCATGGCTCAGTACACTATAAATGTACTGTTTGAGGCTCCAGGGATAAAGTGAACCAACCAATAAAATACAGTGAAAAAGTCCATCTTTGTGGAGCATAAATTCCATTGCTGAAAGATCAAATTATATTTGGCATTTATTACATCATGGAATTAAGTGATGGAATAAAGAACACACACAAGCCACTTTGAAGAAAGTAACTTAGGTATTGTCTTAGGAAATAAACATATGATCAAAACAAGTGGAAACCAAAAAACAAAAAGTAAGGTTGAGAGTGACAGATAACAAAATGTGAAATAAAACAAAAGGAAGGAAGAGGAAGAAGAGACATTCTTCCTGTTATGCTTAAGCCATGATAATTGTTTCTATTTACATACTCAGTTTTCTAATGTGACATATATTTTTACTTTCCAGTAACCATAAAAACTTTTATTTCTTCTCACTGAGTGTAAAGTGATATGGACTTGAACATGGGAGGAACTATTACTGAGATATCTTTTTTTTTTACCTTCTAAAAATAACTATAACTTGAAAACACCATGGCGAACTTCCAAGAATACTGCAAAATATTACAGTGTAAAGACCTATAGCAGGAGCTGTATGCCTGGAAAGTTACAATAAGACTTTAAGGAGGTATCTTCTTAGAGGAAGTATCAAAAAAACTTTTGCATCTTTATCAACTATATTATTTTCTTATTTTATTATATCAAGGTTTTGGGATTAAGGCAGAAAACTGATTTTAAATATGAAAAGACTGTGTGCATAGAATGTTCAACATGTTATTCAATGCAATATTCTCATTTTGCAGATGAAAAATCTGAGGTCCAGAAAGATTAAATAACTGGCTTAAATATACACAGCTGGATAGTAGCAGTTTAGGGACTAGAACTCAGAGTTGATCAGACTCTGACCAGCTGTTTCCTGTCTCTCTATATGACTAAACTACTGGACATTTCAAGGGAAAAAAAAAATAATGACATTGGAGCTATACATTCATGAGTATGCAGATAGAAAATAGCAGACTAAACTATGTATACGGGATATGAAATTTCGGGCCCTAGAGATCCATAAAACCAAATGGACAATAATCTCTCCTGCATATTTTCAGGGCATTCCTGCTTAGGTTTACACAACTGAACACTATGTCTTCTGAATATCTGTTCCAGGGCAATAAGCCTATGAATAGAACACTTACTGTTGATGTTCTCAGTGAGCACTTTAAGACTAAGGGACAAAAGTATCATGGTATTAAAACTTTAAAATGTTCACTCTGAGTACTGTAGAATTTTGTGTGTTTGTGTGTGCACGTATATACGTATGTATACATATCAACACACTTAATTCACTAATTTATGTAGTAAATATTTAATGCATAGATTTTAGATGAAAGGCACTATGTCAAGCCTTGGGGATCCAAATATTTATCAACAATTCAATAGAAAAAAACTGACATGCAATTGAAATGCAGAGCATGGTAATAAGTACTGTGGCAGGATAAATATAAGGACCTATAAAAGGGCAATCAGGTCAGCATCAGCATCATGAAGGACCTTACAAGTCACTTTAGAGAAATCATCAACCATAATCCCATCACACAGAAAGAAACACTACCAACATCTGAAAATTTTGCTATTCATTTTCTTATGACAAATGCGTACATTAATTATTTACATAGTTAGTTGATAATATATAGAAAGCCTCTATTGTGGCACTTATGATATTGTTAGCATTATTCTTTTTCATTAAACTTAACATTCCATCTTATAGACATAATACATTTTACTTATTATTTTTTGTTCGTCATTTAGGATATGTACACATTTCCTTATTATGCATAACATATGTTTACACATATAGTTTTCTACATGTCTTATCTTTCTTAGATATTGATATATAATAGCAAATTTAAACAGTATAATAATTTTAAGGTGTTAGAAACACGCTGCCATATACTTTTATAGTCATTCCTATAGTCCTGTAGAAGTATCAGAGTTTTGACCAAACAGACATGAGTGTTACCATTTACCAAAGAAAACCCCACAAAACACAAAAAGCAAGTCCAATCTGATTAGAAGAAAATTACCTATCATTGTTTTAATTTTCAATTCTTTGATTTTTAGCAAGAGTGAGGTTTTTCTTTAATGCGTATTAGACAACTGCATTTCTTCTGAGAATTGAGAGCTCTTGTCCTTTGCCCATTTTTACCATGGTCCATTCATCATAAATATTTACCCAGCTTATCATTTATTTTAATTTTATTTATAATTACTTTGATGTATAAAATTCCTATTAAACTCATCTATCTTTTGCTTTGTAATCATTTTTTTTTGTTTCTCCATTCACTACTTAGTCAATATTTACCTACATTTACTTTTTCTTAAAATTTTGTATTTAACACTTATCTACTTAATCCTTTGGAATTTGTTTAAGGGTATTTTCTTAGTTAAGGATTAACTGGAAATGTTTTAAATAATTATTTTCCTTTGACAAATTTTATTTAATAATGTATATTTCCCCCAT
Organism: Phoca vitulina; assembly: GCF_004348235.1. Classification (NCBI taxonomy): domain Eukaryota; kingdom Metazoa; phylum Chordata; class Mammalia; order Carnivora; family Phocidae; genus Phoca; species Phoca vitulina. Next base: position 22,590,719 of record NW_022589711.1, on the reverse strand, counting down.
TAATTTCAGATGTATTCTTCATCCTATGTTAAATCTTTTTTTGCATATTAAGAACTTTTTTCCAAGACTATCTCTTCTTTTCCTTTGTTCAGAAACTGTTTTTATCTTATTCTTGGGAAAACAAATTAATTCCTGAAATGTAAGCTAATTATCCATTAGTTGATTTTGATTAAATATACTTTTCATGTTTTAAGGGGATATTCTTGGATGAGAATCCATTAAAAAAATGCCGTATCCTAATGGAGCAGTACTACATTCTGCATTTATATAACACCTTCATTATCTTAGCAACAGATGACATTTCCAATACTCAAACACAATGCCCCAAATTTTCGGGAAATATCATGGAAATGTGATGCATGCTTCCTAAGAAAACTTTTACACAGAAAATTAAGCAAAATTTCAGTGAAGAAATAGAATCATGAAAAAAGTACCTAGTTCTTGAAAAGTAAGAACTTGAAAATAAAGGGTTTTTTTAAAGCAAAATCTTACATAGCAACACCATCTGTTTGCCATGTTTATACATTGAGTTTAGACAGTGTGGAATCTGAGTTTTTGTCTGGTTATTATAAAACCCAAACATTTATTCTTCTCAGTAGTCTATTAACTAATAAATAAGTAGGCAACAATTTCTGCATCTTTTCACTCTAAAATTACAGTTTTTCCTTCAAAATCAAGTCCTTAATGGCCAAATTTATGTCAAATAATGGGTAACTTTTAACATATTCTGCTTATGATGCTTCTTACATGTTGACAAACTGTAATGGGTTTAAAAGTCAAATGAAGGCAGATATATCATCTCATTCCCTCCTCTGAGACTGTGAGGCACCACAGGGAGGAAAATGAAAATTTATGGAAGTAGAATATGAAATTAATGTAAAAAATAAATTAATACTAATAAGAGAAATGAAAAAAATGGAACATTTGTAGAGAACTGTTTAGAGAAAGATACCTAGTTCTAGATCATAGTTTAAAATGAGTATTTCTGGGCGCCTGGGTGGCTCAGTTGGTTAAGCGACTGCCTTCGGCTCAGGTCATGATCCTGGAGTCCCGGGATCGAGTTCCGCATCGGGCTCCCTGCTCGGCAGGGAGTCTGCTCCTCCCTCTGGCCCTCCTCCCTCTCATGCTCTCTGTCTCTCATTCTCTCTCAAATAAATAAATAAAATCTTAAAAAAAAAAAAAAAAAAAGAATGAATATTTCTACCTTGAAAGTTCATTAAAACTTTATCTAATTCTTCATGTGTAAAGAAAGAGCATATATCAAGGATATAACATAAGAAAAGCTCTATTAGAAGGTTAATGCAATTTGGTTACTTTTTGCTTTTCATTTATCATTATGGATTTTTTTTATTGTGAAAATTAGAAAAAATCATATATTAACCACTTATTTAAAAAAAATATTTCTAACACAGAAATAAATTATTTTTTCATGTTAGTTATATCTAATATTTACTTTAAAATATCAATAAATTATATGGCATGATATTTACAAGAAACTAGTCTTATAGTTTTATTAAATCAATAGCCTAAGACAATACTGTTTAAAAGATTTGAACATGAAACTCTAAGACTTTTTCCCCATATTTTATTTACATTTGGCATAAACAAATAATTAATCCTTTTATTTTAATTTATACTACATTTAAAGTTCTAATTACTTGACTATGTCAAAATGTGTTATGTGTTTTTAGCATGGCCATGTTAGTTTCAGTTTAGTCATATAAATGAAGATTCAAGCACCCTGCAATATTTTAACATGAGATTTCATATTGTGGATTCTACAAAAATAAACTTTTTAAAAAGATAGATAATTTTTACAGAACAAACACTTCCTTGTTTTAAGGTTCCGAGTTGAAAATGTTAAGATTTTAAGCTGAATTTAAACTCACTGCTCATCATACTAACAGCACACTATTTTGAGTTGTTTTTTTTTTCTTTTTTTCCTTATACAAATGTTCCTTAAAGGCACCACCATTACTGTGCCAGAATGACATGGTAGAAGTATTCAGATTTTGAAAAGGCTTCTTGATGATTCTGTGACTCTCATTTTCCTTTTGGAGAGGAGTCTTCTCTGGAGCTTAACATTGCCTAGTGGTCATATAAGAGAATGACTGTGGGGCTCTCAGATTACCTCAAAAATGCATCTAAGAGGACATCTTGAGGAGTCTTTAATCCGATATACTGTCACTTGTCCTGTGGTTCCTTTAAGATTTGTGACCATGAATGCACAACACTTCTCCAGTCTACTAGACATATAGAATTAGAGAACAGTAGAAGCAGTTGGGTTGCGGATGATAAACTTGCAAATGAAATAAGTAGGTATGACCCAACTGGAATGTTCTACAGATGGTCTTCCCATCTACAGACAGTGATAATGCAGAGAACTGTGACCTTCCATTTCCTGAAGTAAATTTATTTTTTTATATTTTCTTCTTAAATAGGTTAACAGGCAGAAGAAAGATTTTAATGAAATACATGGAAAACCATCCTGAAAGAGTCAGTTAAATGATACCAGAGGATTGGAAATCTTTCTTAGAGATCTTTGAAATGGGATAAAAGAATATTTATTTATAATATACAATTTAAAAATATGTATTTATTTATCACATAAGATTTATATGTGCATCCTGCCTGATGACTTGTTGAAGTCTACAGCCTCTTGAGATTCTTTAAGGCACATGAAAATTGTCACCTTGTAAAATAAGTGTAAAACTGATATGAGATGGCAGCAATTAGGTTAATAAAATTCAGATGGTGAAAAATAGTTTATTTTAGGAAATAATTTTGCATGTCAGTTATAGTTTAAATTTAAATATATAATTAAATAGCATTTGAAATAGAGTTTAATTGTTCTGCTCTTAATACAAGTATCTCACATTTTGTAAAACAGCTAAATAAAAACAGCAGTTGAATCTTAAATATTCAAAACTACTCAGCACATTAAGTATTTCTTCTTGTAAAAATAGACTGAGGAACCTATTCCCAATTTTTAGGAATCTGAATGTGCAATTCATATCTACAACTGACCAACACACTTATCTTTATGAAAAGTAATTTAAAAACTTAAAAATACAAAATTATGGGATAGGACATAACTATCAAATAAACTTATCAAAATATAATCTAAACTCAGAGATAGAAAATAGTCAATCATTTACTATTTATATAAAGAAGCCTTGAAAGAGGAAGTAAAAAAGAGAAGTCATCAATTCACATGAGCATTATAAACTAAAAGGCAATACACATCTTAGAGCAGAGGAGTTAAATAAATTTTTAGGGGCAAAATAAAATGGAATGAAAAGTACACTTCTACCCACATATAGACGTATTTATCACCCTTGCCATATTATTTACTGGCTTTAATGAAAGATTGCTTAGGGATCCGAAGGGATACATGCACCCCGATGTTTATAGCAGCAATGTCCACAATAGCCAAACTATGGAAAGAGCCAAGATGTCCATCGACAGATGAATGGATAAAGAAGATGTGGCATATATATACAATGGAATATTATGCAGCCATCAAAAGGAATGAAATCTTGCCATTTGCAATGACGTGGATAGAACTGGAGGGTATTATGCTGAGCGAAATAAGTAAATCAGAGAAAGACATGTATCATATGATCTCACTGAGATGAGGAATTCTTAATCTCAGGAAACAAACTGAGGGTTGCAGGAGTGGGGGGGGGGGAGGGATGGGGTGGCTGGGTGATAGACATTGGGGAGGGTATATGCTATGGTGAGCGCTGTGAATTGTGCAAGACTGTTGAATCACAGATCTGTACCTCTGAAACAAATAATACATTATATATTAAAAAAAAAAAAGAAGATAGCAGGAGGGGAAGAATGAAGGAGGGGAAATCAGAGGGGGAGACGAACCATGAGAGATGATGGACTCTGAGGAACAAATTGAGGGTTCTAGAGGGGAGGGGGGTGGGGGGCTGGGTTAGCCTGGTGATAGGTATTAAAGAGGGCACGTTCTGCATTGAGCACTGGGTGTTATATGCAAACAATGAATCATGGAACCCTACATCAAAAACTACTGATGCAGTGTATGGTGATTAATAATAAAATAAAATAATAAAAAAAGATGAATACACATAATTCAAATCACGTCATAATTATTTTGAGGAAAAAAACTTTTCTTAGGGTATACTTTGGAAACGACTCAGTATAACAATATATAGTAGAACATAAAGGTATCATAGTCATGAAGTCTCACCTTAAGTCTATATGGTGTCAAAATAATTAGAGTAGCATTAGGTTCATTATGGAACTAACTTTCAATTATTTTGTTTTTAATCTTTCATAACTGAAAGCTTTGCTCAGTGCCTAACAAAAGAAATGTGTGGTCAAACAACTAGGCTTTCTTTCGTAAAACTAGACAAGTGAAATATCAACATTCACTCCCTCTCTCATCACTATTTAATCACATTACTTTATACATATTTTAAGGACTTGTCTACTGAGTAGTATTTCAGGCACTCAGTTCTTGAAGATGTATATTGAATCAGATATCATACAATCTTTTTTTACTTAGGCAAGCTCTCACTTCTAAATCAGGGAATGAAAGACTGAGTGTTGGCTCTCCACAGTGGGCATAATGTCTCAAACACTCAAACGTGTGTCTTGCTTTCACTACCTGGCATATAGCGCAGTCCTGGGCACAGCATCTTCACTGAGTAATTTCTTTGCTGACTAACACATAGAAGTAAATGGGAGAAACAATGACATTATTATTTTGTACAATGTTTTCAGGACTTGCTTCATGAATGTGTGACTTACCCATCTGCACAGTTCCTTCACCCTACTTAGGGTTTTAATGCTCAGCTTCCACCATCTTGAAATTCTTAATAATTTTATCATGTTTTGTAAGTGAAGTATGACAGGACAATGAACATGCCTTGGGAGCTTGGAGCCCTGGCTTTAGGCAAGGTCCAGCCTCTGGTCACCTTCCCACATCTCCAAGATGTGTTTTCCCAGGCAGACTCCCCTGCTCTCCACCATGCAGTCTTCCAATTCCTGCCCCACCCCTTCATGCTGCCACCTTCCACCTGGGTTAGGTGATTGTGTTGACCACTGAGGAGGCAGGATCACATTTCTGGGTTGTCTCCTGTGTCCAGTGGGGGTCTGTACATGTGCACAGGCAGGATCTAGGTTAGGTCCACTAGCCCTGGGGAGTGCAAAGCTGTGTGTGTGTGTGTGTGTTGGCCGTCTGTGTTCTGAAGAGGCCACGTCTTACTGGGGGCAAGTTTCTCACTCACCACCCTATCACCCTATGCAGGTAGCTTTCTGGAAAGGCAGTTTAAGGACCTTAGAGGTTCTTTCTTCCACTGTGAGTTGGGAAGGCCTTGGGAACCTGGGGGTGTCTTCATTCTTCCTAAAAGAATCCCTGTGCCGAGGGAGTGCCCACTCACTGGGCTGGCTCAGTGCCTGGTGAGATCTCTCTCCCTCCTTCCAACCTTTCTGAGTATGGCTTACATTTGTTTGTTCTGGGCTACTTGAGAAACCTTTAGGGACTGTGATGGGAGAGGAGGGACTACAGGAAAAGAATTTTGTGATTTTGATGATTCTGCAGATGAGTTAAATGTTTTTATATTTGAATTTAAAGGTGGCATTGAGCAATATAAAGATGAATGGTAAAGTTTATGCTAATAATTTGAAATTGTATTTTTTTGTTACTTATAAAAAGGACATAAAATGGCAATTAAAAAGCACCATGACAAGTTGAGAGAGAAATTGCAGAAGGAAAAGGCTTTATATTTTAGTACCTTTGATGACCCTTTTTTCCTGCTTTTTGAACAAAGGATCCCGCAGTTTCACTTTTCACTAGGCATCAAAAATTATGTAGCTGGAACTGATTGTTTAGAATCCAAACCAAGGGCGCCTGGGTGGCTCAGTTGGTTGAGCAACTGCCTTCGGCTCAGGTCATGATCCTGGAGTCCCTGGATCGAGTCCCACATCGGGCTCCCTGCTCAGCAGGGAGTCTGCTTCTCCCTCTGATCCTCCCCCTCTCATGCTCTCTGTCTCCCATTCTCTCTCTCAGGTAAATAAATAAAATCTTTTTTAAAAAAAAAAAAAGAATCCAAACCAAATAGAAAAGTGCTGAGGAACACATGGAAGAAAAAGTTATTTAATCTAAAGATTTTATATGGAATTTCAGTCTGATTAAAAGGCTAGCAATTTGTTTTCAATCTTTATAAATTAAAGTATTTAAGTATGAAGACATTTCACATTTTCAATAATGATCAGGATAATCTGTCAACCTTGAAAATCTTTTAGTTTAAATCCTACACATTATGCTTTTTCAATCCTTCATAATATTTAAAACAAAGGAGGCTTTTGGAAAATATATTTTTAAAAACCTCATACAAATCAGCTATCTAAATCAACCAGTTTGTTTTGTAGGGAGAGTTTAGTTATGAAACTAAATTAGCTTCCATCTCCAAACAAAGAACTGTACTGAAAATGAGAAAATAATTGGCTAGACATATGCCTACCATAAAGCAGAGCCTTACATCCTGTGACAGATACTGATTATGCGCGATACAATCATATACATTTATCTTCACTGCTAAGCACGTTTATTTTTGTGGGATTTAAAATATGTTACTAAACAATCTTCTACCATTACTTTTCAATTTGAATGAACAAATGCCATTAACGTTAATGTAGTAGTAGAGGTATTATAATAGCAATAAGATCTTATTAGTTTATACTAAAGAAAGTACTTAGTCATCTCTCCTGCAAAATGTGCAAATGAGAATTCCTCAGATAACAGCTGATAACTCTAAGAGCCAACTGCTTAAAATGAAGTTTAGGATTAAACACATTTTTCCAGCAATGTATGATCACCAAGAAAAACCATGATTGCTATTAAAGGATAGGTTAGTGTTGATTAAAACCTTTTGTTGAAAACTCTTTAAGCACAGCACCAGAGGATTTAGTGAGCATGAAATTTAGTATGTGCTAAAGAAAATATATGCAATAATATTTTCTTGTCCCTTTCTAGACAAATGCCTGCTTAAATTTAAGGCTTTGCCCTTTTTATTCCCACTGCCTGGAATAGTCTTTTCTATATTCACAGGTTTTCTCTTCAACTCATGATCTGCTCAAGTGTTACATTATCAAGAGAGGCAGTTTTGGCTTTCCCCATGTAAAATACCTGCTTCTTTTTCTTCTGAATCTCCTACTCTGCTTAGTTCTTCTTCATGGGATATATCACTACTTGCCATTAGAATATATAGTATCCACAAAAGCCGGGGCACTTAGCTGGTTTCTCTTTATTTGTTTTTCTCCTTTATTTGCTATACCTCTAGTATATAGAAGAGTTTCTGGCACACAGTAAATATTCAATAAATATTTTTGAATGAATTAATAAATGAATGAATGAAAGATAACTCAAATCATCTCTAATTTCTGTTAATGCAAGTCAATGGATATTTATGAAGTTACAGACAATGGAGGTTGAGAATATTCTTAGTCAAAAACACATCATCTTTGCTCTCAAAAAGCTCACATATTGGTTGGAAAAGCAAAATATTAAAAAATATATGGTTATGGTTCAGTGAGAGAGAAACACGTGTGCTATTGAACATAAGTGACTGGGAGCAGTTCAGTTTCTTCACATGTTGACTGAGCCACTGACTAAGCTCAGCAAATTAACTGCTAAAGTCTAAGGGACTTTTCTAGATCATTCATTTACCCAAAAGATGCATGCCACACAAAGACACTAGACTTGGAAGTAATTTGACATTTCTCAGGAGTAAAAAAAGTTTGCAATCATCCAGACTCTATTATAATTTAATATTTGGCTGGACCATAAAGTTATTTAGTTATGATTAACTAGACTGACACTTCAATTATCTTCCATAAAAAAAACATTCAGTGCACTTTTCAGAGCAGAAACACTGACTGAGGAGATAGGAACATTTTATATTTTATTGCTTCTCGGCCTTTTGGCTAAGATCAAGTGTAGGAACATTTTATATTTTGATATAAGGTGTTTGTAATTTTTGATATGTAATTTTCTTGGGTTTAAGAAATACAAAAAATACAAATAATACAGCATCTGTCTTAAATTATCACTATTGTCTTTTTAAAAACACTTATGTCATTGGCTTGTAATCAGTGTATATTTAGTAAGCATTTAAAACTTTTATACTGATTTTTTTCTTACTTTGAATAGACTTGTGCAGATTTTGGAAAAATAATTATTTGCTGTCAAGAATTTTACAGGACTGATATCCAGAGATAAAATAATTTAAAATACAGATATAAAGACAAATGAATGTTTATAGTGTCCCTAGTTACCTACTCCAGCAATATATAAAAGGTTAGATTTTGAAATAGACTGTATTTCCAAAATGCAGTGAACTATAAATCAAATAGACATCTTAAGTTTATAAATATATACAAATTCTGTTTATTTAAATCTGTTTTCAATGTTAGTTCAATTAATCATTGCTGCCTGAGCAAATATATGAAATCTCTAATCAAAATGTAAGCCTGAGGCAAGAATTATACAGAATAGTCACCCAATGGCAGAAAGAGGAGTGTTGAATGTATACTTTAAGAAACCAAGGAATTAGGGGCGCCTGGGTGGCTCAGTCATTAAGCGTCTGCCTTCGGCTCAGGTCATGATCCCAGGGTCCTGGGATCGAGCCCCGCATCAGGCTCCCTGCTCCGCGGGAAGCCTGCTTCTCTCTCTCCCACTCCCCCTGCTTGTGTTCCCTCTCTCACTGTGTCTCTCTGTCAAATAAATAAATAAAATCTTTAAAAAAAAAAAAAAAAAAAGAAACCAAGGAATTAGACAACCTGGTTCTGACAATAATTGCTTTAAAGACCCGTTAGCAAATATCAGCAGAATTGGTTTGTAATTTAGCATTTCCTTTACTTTGAACATGGTCCCTAAAGGTTTTTGCACGTCAGGATATCTACAAACACAATTTTGTTTCAGGTTGACTATCCATGATTAAGATTTTCCTTTATTTCTATGACCTGAATAATTCCTTTGACTGAACTACACACCTTGGTTTCCTATCATGCACTGAAGGTTAAAATGAAATGTTTTCTAGCTGTTGCTTTCTAAATTAAACACCTTTAAAAACCATTTAAATAAACTATGAAAATAGAAGATTGCAAAAATAGCTCTTAAGGATTGTAGAAGTCAGTTAATTAAGGTTTATTGCAAAGATTCCTAATTATGAGAGTCATAGTTTTAAATCTATAATCTTATTTATCCAACTGGAATCAGAATAATCAAGGAATGTTTCTCTTAACTACAGCTAAGTGGTTGTAAGTGATTTGGAAATTTTTTTATATTTGTTTAATTGTAAACAGATAGCAAACAATTAAATCAGGGTTATTTAATATGGTTTCCTTAATGTTTCTTAAATATGAGGAAAGATACATACATATTAGTCAACTACATGAAGGAAAAGGCAATTCAATGCAAATGTCCTCTCTATCTCCATGTTCTATACTGTGCCCACAAAAAGTAGTAAAAACATAATACAGTTGTCTATACTTTTTGGTCTCTAATATTTTATTTCCTTACTTATACAAGTGTCACCTCATGAACAATATTATTACTCTGATGATTTTTTCTCCTTTTGTGGCTCTGATAATATAGCAATGTCTTCTGCTAAATGGGGATTCTCTTAACTTGTCTTGGTTATTTTATAGAAACCCACTCCTTTCTCCAAATTTTAAGTTAAATCTTCAGCTCAAATTCTGCTGTACCTCTGCAATATGTCAACTTTTTAGATGCCTTTGGTACATTAGTCATCAGTACCTAATCCCTCAATTGCTTACCTTTGCTTGGTTCCTTCTGCTCATAATCCTTTCCCTTGTCCCAGTCTCATTTTGCCTACTCATCTCTCAGAACAAAACTTAATTTAAATGCCAGTTCCTCAGGAAGATCTTATTCCCCAGACTTAGAGAATACATGCTTTCAGAGCACTTTGCTCTTCTCTTTAGTGGGACTTATCACATACTAATTATATATTTGCCAATTTTTTTTTTATTATCTGCCTCCCCACCAGAGTGTAAGGTTCATAAAGGCTCACTCAGCAATGTATATATGTTGAATAAATTAAAGGTTTGTGAAGAGCATGTATCACTTCCATTTTAGCTTAAAAAGAATGATACATAACCTACAGAAAATGAGAAAAATCTTTGACTGTGGTCCTCTCAGTCCAACAAAATTGCAATGTGTTATCTACCAGATAACCTTGGAAAGTGCCTTTAAAGCTGCTTCAAAGAGATTTTCCAAAGATACCCAAGTGAGATGATGGGAAGTGCCTTCTCAATTTGTAACAGTAAAACTATTATCTTATTAAGGCTGGCACACATTCTAACAGCTGAAGCCTGGCTCTGGGAGACTCCAGTTACTATAAGCCCCTTTTTTTTATCAAACACTAGGATATGATATTAAAAGCATAAGTGATACATGCACAGATTGAGCTATTTTATACTGTTACCCTTGCTTACAGTATATGCATTTTTATTTATTCTTTTAAAAGTTTTTATTTATTTATCAGAGAGAGACACAGCGAGAGAGGGAACACAAGCAGGGGGAGTGGGAGAGGGAGAAGCAGGCTTCCCACTGAGCAGGGAGCCTGACATGGGGCTCAATCCCAGGACCCTGGGATCATGACCTGAGCTGAAGGCACACGCTTAACTGACTGAGTCACCCAGGCACCCCAGTACATGCATTTTTGAAGACATGATATTCTAATGTCAGAATTTCAGCATAGTGAGACAAGGCCTTCTTCGTGTTTCTCAAAATTGTGACATGGGGATAGTCACTCATACTTATAAGGCTGATCATAATACTTTTTTTTGTTAGGGCCAGGTAAATGTATTTTAATATTCAGTGGCTTGCTGCCATCCTGTATATAGAACTATTTTTGTTGTTTTTTTAAGTTTTTACTTGAATTCTAGTTAGTTAACATACAATGTTATATTAGTTTCAAGTGTACAATGTACTGATTCAACAATTCCATACATCACCTCGTGCTCACCACAAAAAGTGCACTCCTTAACCAACATCACCTATTTAACCCATCCCCCCATATCCCTCCCCTGTGATAATCATCAGTTTGTTCTCTATAGTTAAGAGTCTGTTTCTTGGTTTGTTTCACACTCTCTCTTTTTTCCCCTTTGCTCATTTGTTTTTTATTTTTAATTCCACATATGAGTGAAATCATACGGCATTTGTCTTTTTCTGATGACTCATTTTGCTTAGCATTATATTGTCTAGCTCCATCCATGTCATTGCAAATGGCACAATTTCATTCTTCTTTATGGCTGAATCATATTTCCTTGTATGTATACCACACCGTCTTTATCCATTTATCATATATGGACACTTGGGCTGCTTCCATAATTTGGCAATTAAATAATGCTGTTATAATCACAGGGATGCATGTATCCCTTTGAATCAGAGTTTTGTATTCTTTGGGTAAATACCCAGTAGTGCCATTGCTGGATTGTAGGGTAGCTCTATTTTTAACTTTTTAAGGAACCTCCATACTGTTTTCCAGAGCAGCTGCACCAGTTTGCATTCCCACCAACAGTGCAAGAGGGTTCTTTTTTCTCCACATCCTCATCAATACTCGTTGGTTTTTGTGTTGTTGATTTTAGCCATTCTGACAGGTGTGAGGTGATATCTCATCATAGTTTTGATTTGCATTTCCCTGATGGTAAGTGATGATGAGCATCTTTTCATGTATCTGTTGGCCATCTGGATGTCTTTGGAGAAATGGCTGTTCATGTTTTCTGCCCATTTTAACTGGATTTTTGTTTTAGAGGTGTTAGAGTTTTATAAATTCTTTATATATTTTGGATCCTCACCCTTTATTGTAAATATCATTTGCAAATGTCTTCTCCCATTCCTTACGATGCCTTTTAGATTTGTTGATTATTTCCTTTGCTGGGCAGAAGTTTATTTTTGTTTTTGTTTCCCTTGCCTCAGGAGACATATCTAGAAAAAACTTGCTATGGCTGATGTGAAAGAGGTTACTGCCTATGTTCTCTTACAGAATTTTTATGGTTTCAGGTCTCACATTTAGGTCTTTAATTCATTGAGTTTATTTTTGTGTACGGTGTAAGAAAGTGGTCCAGTTTCCTTCTTTTGCATGTTGCTCTCCAGTTTTCCCAACATCATTTGTTGAAGAGATTGTCTTTTTCCCACTGGATATTCTTTGTTGTTTGTTGAAGATCAATTGACCATATAGTTCTGGGTTCATTTCTGGGTTTTCTATTCTGTTCTATTGATCTATGTGTCTATTTTTGTGCCAATACCATACTATCTTGATCACTACAGCTTTGTAATATAACTTGGAAGCCCAGAATTGTGATGCCTCCAGCTTTGCTTTTCTTTTTCAAGATTGCTTTTGCTATTTCGGGTCTTTTGTGGTTCCATACAAATTTTAGGATTGTTTATTATAGTTCTGTGAAAAATGCTGGTGGTTTTTGATAGGGATTACATTAAATGTGCAGATTGCTTTGGGTAGTATAGACATTTTAATAATATTTGTTCTTCCAATCCATGAGCATGGAATGTCTTTCCATTTCTTTGTGTTGTCTTCAATTTCTTTCATCAGTGTTTTATAGTTTTCAGAGTACAGGTCTTTCATCTCTTTGGTTAGGTTTATTCCTAGTTATCTTATGGTTTTGGTGTAACTGTAAATGGACTTGATTCCTTGATTTCTCTTTCTGCTGCTTCATTATTGGCGTATAAAAATGCAACAGATTTCTGTATATTGACTTTGTATCCTACAACTTTACTGAATTTGTTTATCAGTTCTAGTAGATTTTTGGTGGAATCTTTAAGGTTTTCTATGTAGAGTATCATGTCAATTGCAAATAGTTTTACTTCTTCCTTACCGATTTGGATGCCTTTTATTTCTTTTTGTTGTCTGCTGTGGCTAGATTTTCCAGCAATATGTTGAATAAAAGTGGTAAGAGTGGACATCCTTGTTTAGTTCCTGCTGGTCATAATATTTTATTAATTTTTGTGGCAATATTTTAGCTCAGTTAGGTCCATTATGTACTTTTCAAATAAAATTTAAATATATTTAGATTTTTCTCACTATTTTTATCTAAAACACAGTTAAATTAACAATAATTGTTTCTTAATATACTTCAACAAAGTGAAATTTACTGGGGAGGACTGCTTAATAATATTATCCTTCCAGAATGTATAGTCTCAATATATGGATCCTATATTTTATTTTGTGCCTAACTAACCTGTCTTCAAAGCAATACAGTTTTAATGAATTCTCTCATTTTAAAAGTGAGAAACAATTTATATTCTCTTCTCTGCTAAGTGGAAAAGTAGACTAAATGAACTTTCTTTTAATCCTAGAAAGGCTGTCCAATGCAATATGTATGAAATTATGTAAAGATAGGTACATATATATTTTATTTAAAGTGATATACTGTTTTTATCCCCCATAGTTAAGAATGGTTGTTCTGAGTTGTATTTTTTACCCAATGGCAGCCAAAAGGCCTTAGATATAATCTGCTAATGTAGAGAGGAACAGAAGATGCTAATCTCTTTTATTCTGAAGATATATTTGATCAGATTTTGTTGACACTATGGGAAAGAAGGAAAAAAAGAGGAAATAGGAATTCCTTTTTAAAAGCCATTAAGCAAATTCTATGATGTGTAGTTATTGGCTAAATGAAGGGTAAAACTGCATGGTGAATACGAGATGACTGTACAGTACTACTTGGCTTTGCTTTATCAGATGTATTTCTGAAGATTATCAGCAAAGTGAATTTATGTGTATTAATTTAAATAAGTCACATTCATTTAAAATGTTCTTAATAAAATACTAAAGCTTCTATCTACACATTTTACAGTTTTAGCAACTTTTTTAAAATTTTACAATTATTATAGATTCACAAAATATGTATAGTGAGATCCTATACATCATTCACTTAGCCTTCCCAGTGTTAACTATGTGCATAACTATGGTACAAAATCAAAACCAGAAAATTGACATTAGTAAAATCCACTGGGCTTGTGTGTATATGTGTGTATGTGTGTGTGTGTGTAGCTCTATGCAAGTTATCACATACGTAGCTTCATGTAACTACCACAACAATCAAAATATATAACTGTATTATCACAACGCTCTCTCCTGCCCTTCATGGCCATATCCCTCTCTCCCATTTCCCAGCTCTGGCCACCACTTATCTGTTCTTCATGTCTATAATTATGTCATTTCAAGAACGTTATGTAAGTGAATCACACAGTATGCATCCCTTTGAAATTGTCCTTTTCACTCAGCACAGAGCCCTTAAAGTTCATTCAAGTTGTGTGTATCAATAATTTGTTCCTTTTTATTGCTGAGTAATGAAATCAACCTTGCTGATACCTTATTCTTGGATTCTAGCCTCTAGAACTGTGAGAAAATAAACTTCTGTTGTTTAAACCATATAATCTGTGGCATTTGTTACAGCATAAGAATAGTTTTATCTTTATAAATTTGTCTCATATATATATGTGCTCATATACAACAATACTTTCTGCTATAAGACAATCATTTGTGTGTCCACATAATTTATGAATGCTTCTCAATGGGAGTTTTTAAAATCTCTGGTGATTTTTCTGTATCATGTACTGCAGTAAATTGTGTTATGAGGGAGTTAAAGAGAATATATACTTATAAAAATCACAGGGGTATTCGTGCCTAACTATGTTGCAGTAAAAATCTATACTGTTATGAAGGGAACATTTAACTGAAAGCAACTGGATTTTTTAAAAAGACTGTTCAACAACTTTTTACAAATGGTGCCTAACAACAACATTTGGATACATTTCTGGATATATTTGCTGTTTCTTTTCAGAGTGGATCACAGTTAAGCATGTTGGCTGCAATGTTTTTACAACATAGATATGAATTATAATTAACATGAATTCTTACTATTTGCTTTATTTGATATGGAAAAGAAATGGCAGCATAAGTGGAGGAACTAAATTTCAATTCACTTAGCAACATTTTTTTTATCTCTGACGTTTGTTGGTAAGTGATATGGACTTGCTCATTAAGATGTACTTGTATAGGATTATATCAAAAGCAATGCATAAACATTGGAGAGAAGCATTATATCTAATTAACCTTACTAATAAGAAGTAATATAAAAAATATCTTTCTGGACCTTACAAAATAGTAAGAAAAACAACCAGAAGATCACCTCTTTAGTGTATAGAGTATACAACGGCACCTCAGTGAATATAGGTCCACCAGGGATATTATGCATCCGAAGCGAGTTACGAGTTTGTTTAGAGAAAACAGCAGTGGAACTTACCATCTTGATCCGTGGTCACTGTAATAGCTGTGAATGGCTTGGGAGAAAAACTCAACTCAGAAACTCCATTCATGGCTTCTATTTCAAAGGTGTAATTCACGTGAGACACAAAGTCAAGTACTATCACAGAATTGTTGATCAGGCCAGAATGTCTTGGGATGAAGCGGAGTCCTCCACCACAGTCCTCACACTGGCTGGTGTCTAAGCCACATTTCTTACAGATTACACTGTATGTGAGATCTTTTCTCCCTCCTGTGTCACTTGGTGGGCTCCATTCCAAAATAAGGGCCGTTTCATTGATGTTAAAAGCCACATTCCTAGGAGCTGAAGGTGGCCCTAGAGAAAAGCAATTAAAAAACAAATGTACATGTGTAGGACAATGAATTAGAAGGGGGCTAACTTGAAAACTTCAACAATAAACATTTGTTTTGTTTATTAGTTTGAACTCTTCTGATAGGAACTATAAGGAAATATGGTTAAAAACATCTGATTAAGCCTAGTAAGAAAAGAGTCTTGCGGGGGGGAAGATGGTCTAGATCTTAACTTTTTGGTATATTAATATGAATATTTAATATCAAAAGTCAAAAATCTCCAAAAGATACAGTAATTATACTTTGAAAATTTGCTTACTGGAATATATCATAAGCAAACATTGTTTTAAATTATGTGATGGTTTTAATTACATTTTAATAATTATATCACCATTTTCAAAATTTGAAAAAAATACTAACATACATATACAAAAAACACAATATGTTTCTTAATATTCTTCCATATGGATCATACTGCATAGAGTACTTAATATCCTTTAACTACTCCAGTCTTTTCTTAAAATTGTGTCAATAATCTTTTATACTTATGTGAGTACTTCAAACCCTAGGTTTGTATCATTCCTTGCATAAATATTAACTGAAGGTCTACTAGGTGTCAGCACCACACTATGTGTGAAATAATACAGAATTCTTTCTGTAAGAGACTATGCTTTTGATAGATTGATTGCATAAATAAAATAAAATAACATTCCTGTCATATTTTAGAATAATTAGTTTTAATAACTCTAAAACAATTCTTTAAATTTCTGCTATCAAGAAAATTTGCTTAGAAGGTGGGATAGAATTATCTTCAATATTCCTTCTATAGAGAGAAATCCAAGTTTTGGTATAGGGTCTTTATAGATCTCAAGATATAGTCATTCACTCATGAAATAAATATTTTTTTAAGTGACTACTATGTGTGCCAGATAACCTGCTAGATCTTGGACTTACAGTGTGAATGTAACAGACAAATTCTTACTTTGTTATATACATTTAAGTTGAATGGCAGGCAAATAAATACATTAAATAGAAGAATAAAATTCAAATTATAATAAGTAGTAGTGCAAAAATCAAAAGGAAAGGAGATGAAATAAACATTAACAGGAGGACCAGGGGTGCCTGGGTGGCTCAATCAGTTGAGTGTCTGACTCGGTTTCAGCTCAGGTCATAATCTCAGGGTCATGGGATCGAGCCCCACATCGGGCTCCACTTTTAGTGTGGAGTCTGCTTGTTCCTCTCCCTCCTGCTCCTCCCCCCACTCACATGCTCTTTCTCTCTCTCTCTCTCTCAAAATAAATAAATAAATAAATAAATAAATAAATATTTAAAAAAAAAAACATTATCAGGAGGATCAATCTGAGAAACATTCGGAGAAAGCCTCATGGAGGTGGTGAGGAAGAGGATGTAAGAGGAGTGAGAAGAGTATTTTTTTTTTTTTAAAGATTTTATTTATTTATTTGACAGAGAGAGACACAGCGAGAGAGGGAACACAAGCAGGCGGAGGGAGAGGCAGAAGCAGGCTTCCCGTGGAGCAGGGAGCCCGATGCGGGGCTCGATGCGGGGCTCGATCCCAGGACCCTGGGATCATGACCTGAGCCGAAGGCAGACGCTTAACGGCTGAGCCACCCAGGCGCCCCAAGAGTGAGAAGAGTATTAAGGGTAGAAGGTTCTTTAGTCAAGAAAGATCTTAAAATAGTCAAGAAACTGGCAGATAATCACTGTGGCTAGAATGCAAAAGGAAAAAGTAAGAAGTGAGTTTTAAGGAAGAGGAAGGGGTGGGAAAGTGCAAGACTCCTAGGCTCATTGTAATGAGTCTGGGTATTTTTCTATGTACAACAGGAATAGGCTTAGAGATTTTATATATGGAGGTAATGTGTTTTAAAAAGAACATTCTGGCTTTAGGGAATAGTACAGGGATATAAGTACAGGGGACTCATTAGTGAGATCTGTTATACAGTGTTAGAGTAGCATAACATTACTCATAAATTTACATAACTATGTATTGGGTTTGAGATATTAAGAATTGTTATTTTATATTTTCCTTTTTCTTTTTGCTGGATCCTGATAACAGCAAACTGATGGGTAGGGGCCTCAGTCATCTGTATGTATATTACCTAAAGCCTGACCTAGAAATGGGATGGTTAGCTTTTCTAACAGGTTTCTGCAAACTTTGTTTTATGCCATTTCATGTTTCAGAGAGTTACAGAAGCGTCTTTCTTCAGAAAGGAAAAGATGGAAGGCATTATAAATTAGAGCACAGGGACATGTGTAGCTTTTTACCTCCAACCTAGACTTATGCATGGGAGATAAAGATATACATTATCATTATCATAATAAGGTCTTCCTACAGAATGACATATTCATATTGTTGCTCTTTTCTCTTATTTATAAAGGAAAATGTGAATTATTATTCACTTATATTTTCATGAATAGGAAGAATGTTATCAATTATGTTATGGGTGTCTGCAAGTATATAACTGTCCGCCTGGAGATACTTAAAAAAAAAAGGCAGACACCCTTCTTACTCAAGGGCCCTCACACCAATTTGCATGACGATTAAATAGCTTTTTAATTGCTGTTAAATTATGCCAGCTAAACTGTGATTTCATGCAAATATTAAGCTGTAATGACATGCAGTGAATCATTTACTAAGATTTAGAACTTGGAACAAAGAGAGACAATTAATTCTAATCCTCAGATTCAACTAAATTATGTGTCACTGGGTTTTTATGAATGTGGCCTGATTGCTTTGTTATCATTTATAAATTATACAAAGATTAGGCGACATTGGGGAAAAAAAAAACTTGGCAGCAATAACCCTTTTGGAGAAATCTGTATTGAAACTTTTAGGGATTTCCTTACGTTGATTTTTTTTTTTTCTTTAAAGGAAACAAGTAATTCACATAGAAGAAAAACAATCTCCACACTTCACCCTCCAGATTGACTTCATAAGAGAAGGGCAATTATTCTGATTTGCAACTAGATGTTTTTCAAGTCCATCATATAATAAATCTTACATTAAAACTACAATTTTATTTCTACTAGTGTATCTAGAAAATAAATCTTTAATCTTCTTCTTTTAATTTTTTGCTTCAATTTGGATTCCCCCTTTACACTTTTAAAGAATAAAGGAATAGTGCTGCAATAGCAAACTTATGAGAAGCTGGGGACAGTGCTGTCTTTTCTCTTCAGAAAAGCATCTGAGCCAGCAGCCCCCATCTTCCTCTGAGTAGCAGAGGCCAGGTGGGCTATAATTTTTATTTTGTGTTATTTCATTTTATGTAAAGTGTTTTTAAACAAACTGCATTTCCCAAAATATATCCTGTGCCGTATCTCTAGTCCCATGAGCTATCATACAAAAAATGAGCTTAGTACTCCAATTAAGACTCCTCTGAATGACTGACACTGGAACAAAAGTAACACAATTTGCTTCTCTTTGTCGAATCCAAAATTCCCAAACATTTGTTTATAGAACCTTATTTTCCAAGAAGCATCTATAGGAATACTAGCATTCTGCAGAACACTCTTACAGGCTGACACAGGAGAGCAAACTTAAGGATCATATTTCAGTTACTACATCAATTGCTGCAGATTTATATTTCATGATTATAATTGTAGAAACATGCTACAAATAAACAGGGGTCTTATTCATAATGACTGGAGACTGATTATTCACCTACTGTATAGTTAATTGTGTTTGCAGATGCATTTTCTAACATTAAGAATAATGAAAATTTGATCCAAATAACTGAGGATATCAAGTCATGGAAGGCTACTGTTTACTAAACTGTATTTTATCAGTTAAGTTACTACTTGGCAAAAATTTAAATGTGTTTGTTAACTTAATGACTATCATAAATATATTAACATAGTTTCTTAATAAAAAGGAAATTTCTTCTTATTTATGAGTTTACAAATGAGAGAAAAATAGTTCTATGTTGACCTATGCCAAAGAGAACATTTAAAAAATATATTGAACCATCTAGAGAAATTTAGGTAAATGTTTTTGCAATGAGTAAATTTAAAAATTTGCTGAAGAAAGATAAACACATAGGAATAAATGAAAAAGTACATCTCTAGATTTTAATAATGTACTAAAAATATAGGTTGTCAGATTTGCATATGGGCATAATTTAAAACTCTAAAAGTCATCTCAGTTTTTGAATTATCACTATTAACTTTAACTTTTATCTATAGTTATATTTTAATCTAATGTCCTTCCCAAATGAGCTTTGAAAAATGTCTTTAATAGGAGTAACTGCAAGCAGAGTTTTGTATTTTCCTTCTCTAAGCCACTTTGTACTCTAAGTTTAGTTCATAAAATGTTTGTATATTTGGAAATGGATGATGAGTAATCACAAAAGTGGAGCTTCAACCTCACCAGAGGGAAGATAAATCAGTTTAGTCAAATAAAGAAATGAGGCCCAGGAAAGTACTGTAATTATGTGAAGGTAACACGCTGTATTCATGGTCAGATGATACCCAGGTCTTATGTTTAGAATTTTTTTAACTCTACTATGTGTATTCTTCCTATGGATTAAAAAAAAAAATGTCTGGTAAATAAATATTTAAAGTATTTTATAGGGCTTTGCTTAGAGAGTATTGTCAAATACAAACTTTCAAAACATACAAATTAATGAGAAATTTATTGCTTTCCAATGACAGATTCTTTTTAATAATGTTATCTTAGAGCATTTTAAAATAATTTTATATACAGAAGAGCAATTGAAAATGAAATCTTCAAGATAAATATTGCTCAAAATACAACACTATGCACACTTCAAATCCTTTGCACTCCACATATTTTCATTTTCTTCAATATTTTTACACCTACTCCAGTAACTAAATTGATGCCAAAATTAAGACTTGCTATCCATTAATGTATTCATAGTACTGTGAATGATGACTGAGATAATTCTTTTTAGATTCTCCATTACTTCTAAAACTCACAGTTAAAGAAAACAAACAAAAATCTAATAGACCAGATACCATTCACTTACAGAATAAAAAAACCTAAACTTCTCAACCTTGTCACCATGTGTCTTTATAAGCAGGCCTCTTACTTCCTTTTGCTGCATCTCAATGCCTTTGTGCATACTGTTCCTTTATGTCCTTTTGCTCTGTGGGAGAGTCCTACTCATCCTTCATGTTCCAATTTAGGTGTTACCCACTTTGTGAAACTTCCCTATTGGTCCTCAGGCAGAAAGGAGCACTTTTATACCTTACAGGTATGATTTTTAAAAATAGAGCCAACATTTTTGAGCACTAGTTTTGCTCTAAGAAGTGTACTTAATATTTCCCATGATTTATTTAATTCAGTTATCATGATAAACTCATAAGGTAGTTATTAATCACCATTTTATAGAAGATGTGACTAACAATGTACACATTACACTGAAATATTTGTATCACTGTATACAAGTCTATCTTGGTCCAGCTTGATTCAGAGGTAATATGTGCTTTAACTAAGGGAGCAAATAGAATGCATGGTTTTGTATAATTCTCCAAGAATTATTTTTCAAATAGTGCCAATTTTCACAAATATTGGAGAACAGATAGTTTGAGATTATAATCTTTCCAAGAGCCTGGTGTTACTGGCTACAGATAGATTCATATGACTTGAAAATCACTTAAGAAGCGGAAGGGAATGTTTATATTATGGTAACTGAGATTAACGAATAAAGACCCATAACAAAAAGGGTAGTCACCCATCTCTCTATCTATTGGGAAGGAATTTAAAACTTCTCAAAAAACAAACAAAAAACCCCAAAACTTCTCAAAATATAGTTCTGTGGACACTTAAAAACTTGAAAAGTAAACATGTGTGGCCCCACATTTCTATGCTATAGAACATAGATATAATTTTACCTTGGAAAAATTCCAAGAAATGGTTATAGGCTGCCTTCATCAATTCAGAAAAAAAATATAAACCCATAGAATAACTAATTGTATGGATTACAGAAATGTATTATCGCTGTACAGGTCAAGAGTTAAATGGCAAAACCACATGTATGATAAAAGAACACTAAAATAACAAATGAAATAATGAGAAGGCTGGCTTTGGGTCTTCTGAGTCAAATATCATCCAGTCCCCAAATACCATGAAAAAAAATTATGTACACCTACATACAGCCCTTTCTGTGTCTGAGTCAATTATTTTTAAGTGAAGGCTTGTTAGAAATAGAAAAGAGAAACATGAAAAGACTAAGCACAGTCATAGTTTGGGAGGGAAAACAAAACAATAAATGAATAGATTAAAGCAAATTAATAACCTTTCTCTAAATGCGTAATAGTGTGGGGATAATAATGAATGCTATCTTTCCAATTATGGATGCTTCTCGGTAATTGGTTTGTTGTGTACAAGTAGATAATATTGAATGGGACAATACTCTGAATTCCAACTGTAGAGCCCTGGTAGCAAGTGGTAACTCAATTCTCCAGCATCAGCAGTATGACCACTTAATATCTCATCCTATAGAGGAAACTCTCCCAGGGGATTTGATAAAAGAACCTCCTCTGTTGAATTAAAAATGATAATATTTATATTTAGGAAACTCCTTGAAGCTCAAATGACATCCTACATCAGTGACCAGTATTGGGGAAACTGGGATTCATTGCATATAGGCATTTATTCCATAATGTAAGGTCATTTTAATTTTATTTTTATTTATTTTTTTAAAGATTTTATTTACTTGACAGAGAGAGACACAGCGAGAGAGGGAACACAAGCAGGGAAGTGGGGGAGAGAGAAACAGGCTTCCCACTGAGCAGGGAGCCCGATGTGGGGCTCGATCCCAGGACTCTGTGATCATGACCTGAGCTGAAGGCAGACGCTTAACGACTGAGCCACCCAGGTGCCCCAAGGTCACTTTAATTTTAAAAATATACCACTGCAATATTTAAAGTTATCTTCTATAATAAGACAAGATATAACACAGCCTTCTAGAAGTAACATAATCTATCTTTGCAACTTCTCCCATTCTGCTATCTGCAAAACTGTGGTCCTACATCGTGTTTACAATGAGCCACCTACCCAAATCAGTTGCACTTTTGTATTTCAGTTGTGAGATGGAAAAGCACGGAACCAGAACAGGTTCTTCATGCAAAACATGCTTAGAAAAGAGAGAAGAATAAAACTTAAAGATATGAGGAAAAAAAAAAAAAAGAAGAGATAGCAAGCAGAGCTGGGATACCTGGCTGTGAACATCCTGTCCCCACCTAGAAGTGGGGGACCTGAGTAGGGAAGCTGAAATGAAGAACACCTCTCCTGTTGCAATTCAACACACTACTTATTCTATACTCAAAATAAGAATGAGACAATCATGACTTTTTTTAAGTTGCCAATTATTCCAGCAGGAAAGAAGCCATTTTACAATGTTAGCCTTAGAGCAAAAGTAAATTCAACTTTTATATGTTCATGTCAATCCTGGTCACTGTAGTTCAAATACAAAGATACAAAAACATGATATTTGCCTTTATATTAAGAATTAAGTTTGAGGGGTGCCTGGGTGGCTCAGTTGGTTAAGCATCTGTCTTCGGCTCAGGTCATGATCCCAGAGCCCTGGGATCAAGCTCTGCATTGGGGTTCCTGCTCAGCAGGGAGCCTGCTTCTCCCTCTGTCCCTCCCCCTGCTCATGCTCTCTCTCTCTGCATGCTCTCTCTCTCTCTCTCAAATGAATAAAATCTTAAAAAAAAAAAAGAATGAAGTTTGAACAAACTGGTTTTACTCACAAGATACTTGATTCATATTTAGATGACAAAAAAAGAGAAATTCTTAATGATGATCATATATGGGTAATTCTAATGGAATATATATATATATATATATATATATATATATGTATGATTCACATTTATCATATATATATATATATATATATATATATATATATATATATATGATTTCTAAGTGGGTAACACAAATGTTTGTTGAACGTGTTAATCTTCCAGCACCTGTTCAGTAGCTTTAAAAAGATCCTATTGATTTAAACACATGAGAAACATCAAAGTAAAAATGCTATGACAGTGTAATTATATTTTGTCTAACTTCTCATGCATCCATATGTTAGACCCTCACTTCATTTCTTTTGATCCTTTCATGCTCTCTGCCTTTCCTGCTGGATAAGTACTTTTTTAGTAATTCTTATTTTCCTTTGTTTCTTTAGCTTCAGTGAGTATTTTTCCCTTCTGGCCTGGAAAAGCCTTAGGTAGTTATTTTGATAAGAGATTTCTTGGCAGGCAGTGGTGTCTCCTGTGTTCTCAACTGCTCTCAGAGGCAGCCCTAATTGACCAAGACCCAATATTAAGGAGTGTCCTCCACAGCTCACCTTTTAAAGCACAGAATATACATTAATTAGTCACCTGAGAAATAAAGTTAAGAGTTTATGAAGTAGAATAAAAATCTAGAGAAAACATTCAGTATTTCATTTTTTAAATTTTATTTTATTATGTTATGTTAGTCACCATACAGTACATTATTAGTTTTTGATGTAATGTTCCATGATTCATTGTTTGCGTATCTTATTCATAATTCCATTTATATATTTTGCAGTTCAAGCAAAAAGGACAAAAGGAGGGCGCCTGGGTGGCTCAGTTGGTTAAGCGACTGCCTTCGGCTCAGGTTATGATCCCGGAGTCCCGGGATCGAGTCCCGCATTGGGCTCCCTGCTCAGCGAGGAGCCTGCTTCTCCCTCTGACCCTCCCCCCTCTCATGTATTCTCTCTCTCTCATTCTCGCTCTCTCAAATAAATAAATAAATCTTAAAAAAAAAAAAGGACAAAAGGAATTTTTAAAAATCAAGAAGACCTAAACTCAAGTATGTTGCTGATATAACTGGTTAGTAGGGCTGTTTGAGAGATCCTAATATAGTTAAAATTAGAGGGAGAAAAGTAGGTCAGGGCAGGATTTTGAAAGTTCTTGGATTGATTCTAATGAGTCTGGCAAATAGGGATTGGGCTTTGAAAGACCTTAGGCAGAAGTGGTAATATGATCAATATGATATGATTTTGTTTCTAATAGCTTGGAATATTTTGGAGGTGTGGAAGACTAAAGGAAGGAGACTTGCCAGGATATTAAACTAGTCCAAGGGAGAGTCGAAGATAACAACTAAAAGGATAGGGCCAGGAACTGAACAGGAAGGAATGGACAGAAGAAATGCTAAGAGGTAGAACTGATAGGACTTGTGACTACTACATGTTAGGGTAAGGGCAGGAATTATGATTCCAAGCTTTCTGGCTTAGATAGGGTAAATAAAGATTCACCAGGATAAATAAATAAAGCCAGGGTGGATAAGCAGGCTGAAAGAAAAAGCAATAAATTGGTTTTTGCAGTTTGAACTTGAAATTATTAATTTACTCATTCATCAAATATTTATTTAGGGCCTAGTGTCTAGTACTTAGGTACTATTATTAGTGATGGAGATACAGGAGAGAAAGAACGTCCATGATCTCATGGGTCTTACAGTCTAGTATGGCTAGGATGGTGATAAACAAAGAAGCAAGTGTACAAATGAATCAGAAATTTTAAAGACAGACACATGAAAAAGTGCTCAACATCGCTCGGCATCAGGGAAATCCAAATCAAAACCTCAATGAGATACCACCTCACACCAGTCAGAATGGCTAAAATTAACAAGTCAGGAATCAACAGATGTTGGCGGGGATGTGGAGAAAGGGGAACCCTCCTACACTGTTGGTGGGAATGCAAGCTGGTATAGCCACTCTGGAAAACAGTATGGAGGTTCCTCAAAAAGTTGAAAATAGAGCTACCATACGACCCAGCAATTGTACTACTGGGTATTTACCCCAAATATACAAATGTAGTGATCTGAAGGGGTATGTGCACCCTGATTTTTATGGCAGCAATGTCCACAATAGCTAAACTATGGAAAGAGCCAAGATGTCCATCGACAGATGAATGGATAAAGAAAAAGTGGTATATATATACAATGGAATATTATGCAACTATCAAAAGGAATGGAATCTTGCCATTTGCAATGACGTGGATGGAACTGGAGGGTATTATGCTGAGTGAAATAAGTCAATCAGAGAAAGACATGTATCATATGATCTCACTGATATGAGGAATTCTTAATCTCAGGAAACAAACTGAGGGTTGCTGGAATGGTGGGAGGTGGGAGGGATGGGGTGGCTGGGTGATAGACACTGGGGAGGGTATGTGCTATGGTGAGCGCTATGAATTGTGTAACACTGATGAATCACAGACCTGTACCTCTGAAACAAGTAATACATTACATGTTAAAAAAGAAGAAGAAGAAGAAGATAGTAGGAAGGGAAAAATGAAAGGGGGGGAAATTGGAGGGGGAGACGAACCATGAGAGACTATGGACTCTGAGAAACAAACTGAGAGTTCTATAGGGGAGGGGAGTAGGGGGATGGGTTAGCCTGGTGATGGGTATTAAAGAGGGCATGTATTGAATGGAGCACTGGGTATTATACACAAATAATGAATCATGGAACACTACATCAAAAACTAATGATGTAATGTATGGTGACTAACATAACATAATAAAATTAAATTTAAAAAAACTAATGAGGTAATGTATGGTGACTAACATAACATAATAAAATAAAATTTAAAAAATTAGAAGTGATTTAAAAAAGAGTACTGGGAGGAATTCTATTTTTGAATGATTTGTCAGGGAGTACCTGTCCTAAGAGCTGACATTTGAGCCTGAAGGACAAAAAGAAAATAACCCTAAGACCTTGAGGGAGAGTATTTCAAGTAGAAGAAACTGCTGGCCCCAAGGATGACACAAGCTTAGCATCTTGGAAGTCCATAAGTTTAATAATCAAAGGGAGTATGGTGTGATGTAAGGTCAGACATTTGGGCAGGTTTCCACAGGGCACTTAGGTTGCCATATCCCACAATTAGTTGGCTAGGCAACTTTGGACTTTAGGAGAAAAGACCAGAATATGAATAAAAATATAGGCATCATCTATTTACAGGTGATGTTTCAAGCCATGAGAATGAGAACATATGAAAAAACAAGAAAGGAATGTAACGAAAACTAACATTTAATAGGTAAGGAAAAGAAGAGAAACCATCAATGGCGATGAATACAATGGTGAGAAAATTAAGAGGGTGAAGGGGAGATTACAATGTCCTAGAATAAAAAGGAACAGATAGTTTCAAGAAACAGGGAATGATCAACAGAGTTAGACATCATAAATATATTTACTTCTAACACAAAATGGCAAAGATCATTGGTGAATTATTCCTGACAGTTTTCTTGAAGTGATAGGGGAAAAAAAATCTGATGGCTCTCCTAGAGTGAAGAGTAAAAATCTGAATACAGTAGAGTAAAAAGAAATAATAAAATAAAAAAGGAACCATAGCCAATAAAGACTGCTCTCCCAAGATTTTCTTTTTTTTTTTTTTTTTTTTGGAAGAGAAAAAATATTGGTCTTGGAGTATTCTTTTAATAATAGAAGTTTGAGTATAGTTATAGGTTGTGAGGAAGAAGTTAGTGGGAACAAAATGTCAGAAAAGTAAACTAACAAGAGCCAGGCCCAGTAGAAGATTAAAGCCAGGTCACCCTCTTGCCCACCACTATTAGAGGGATTAACTTTGAATATGAGGCATCTTCTTTTTTAAATTGTAGCCATTTGAAAAGCCTAAAAATGTTTATGTGGATACCTTTCCAAAGAAGATAGACAGATGGCAAAAAGCATACGAAAAGAAGCTCCATATCACATGTCATCAGGGAAATACAAATTAAAACAACAATAAGATTCTACTACACACCTATTGGAAAGGGCCAAAGTCCAGAATACTGATAACACCAAACGATGGCGAGGATGTGGAGCAACAGGAACTCTCATTCTTTATTGGTGGGAATGCAAAATGGTACTTCGGTAGTTTCTTAACAAAATTAAACATACTTTTACCATATTATCTAGCAATCATGCTCCTTGGTACTTACCCTAAAAGGATTGAAAACTTATGTCCATACAAAAACCTGCACATGTATGTTTACAGCAGCTTATTCCTAACTGTCAAAACTAGGAAGCAATCAAGTTGTCTTTCAGTAGGTTAAGTAGCTAAGTAAACTGTGGTACATCCAGACAATGGAATATTATTCAGTACTAAAAAGAAATGAGCTATCCAGCCATGAAAAGGCATGGAGGGATCTTAAATGCATATTACTAAGTGAAAGAAGCCATTCTGAAAGTCTGCATACTGTAGGATTCCAACTATATGACATTCTAGAAAAGGCAAAAGTATGGAGACAGTAAAAAGATAAGTGGTTGCCAGAGGTTAGTGGGGCACAGAGGAGCTCTAGGGCAGTGAAAATACTCTGTATGATACTATCATGTTAGATACATGCCCTATACAAACCACAGAATGTACAACACCAAGAGTGAACCCTAATGTAAACTGTGGACTTTAGGTGATTGTGATATGCAAATGTAGGTTCACCAGTTGTACAAATGTACCACTCCAAGTGGGGGCTGTTAATAACGGGGGAGGCTGTGCATATTTGGGAGCAGGGAGGTATATGGGACTTTTCTATATTTTCTCTTAATTTTGTTTGTGAATCTCCAACTGCGCTAAAAGAATAAAATCTTAATAAACATTTTTATGTGAATAAATCTTATATATGATGTATCTCAAGATTATGAAATAAAAAGACACCTATCTCTACAGTGAAAACCCAAAGAAATCATAAAACTCTCAACGGTGAAATTACATTTTTAAAGGTTGTTGTTATTGTTTTGATGATGGCACTAAGGAGTAGGGGAAGACTTCCTGGAGTCCTTAAAATCATACCAATTATATGATCACACGCTATCCTTATATATAAAATCATTCCATACTAGGCCATTGACTAGCCAAAGTCCTGGTTTGTCATTTCCAATATTTTAGTCCTTCACTTTCTTTTAAACTCATAAAAATTCAAAATCTCTCTGCCCCTGATACTAAGGAGAAAATCTGCCTCGTTTTAAATCCCTGGAAGATTCTCTGAAAGCAGTTTCAAATGTTAAGACCGACAAAAACACCAGGAAGTGATTGAACTGACTGCTAACTGACCCAGATTCTGACCTTCAGATAATGCACTATAGGAACAAAGGTGATAAAGAACGTTTAATTCATAGATACGTGATCTAGAAGTTAAGAGAGCATGTATCTATTAAAATTTGGCTCTTATTTGTGGTTAATGAAAGACAGAAAAGGCTGACTGCTTGTTTGATTCTTGGCCTCAGAAGTTCTATATCTCAGTGAACTTACCCTGGTCTTCTTAATTCTAATTGTTCAGTGACCTCCTGACTTGTCACTTTTCTGATTTTTCTTCCCCAACCATCTCATTTTCCAATTTTTAGGAGCAATGATACTTTGGAGTTTAGGGTCCTTACTTTTTCTGCATATGTTGTAATAACTGTGAGGGTCTCTCACCTTAGTCAGAGTATAATTCAGAAAACCTGACTGATCTCAGATAGGCAACAGAAATGCAGGACTTAAAATATTTTGTGAAAAGGTAAAAAATTCAGTATATTATTTTTTTTCAGTTTGTAAGAATGCAGATGATGGGAACCAGTATAGTAGTATCAACCATAAAGTGTATAACAGTTTGAATACTAGCTGATCAAAAACTATTTCAAAATGGATTATAAGAGAATAACTTTCTGTGTTAAACAAACATATATGTAGCACCTACTATGTGCTAGGTGTTGTTCTTAGCACTTTTCAAATATTAACTTATTTAATCACCGTAGCTACAGAATGAAGTATACTGTTATTATCACTATGCATGGGTTAACTGAGGCTAAGAGAGGTTAAACAATTTGCCCAAAGTTACACAGCTATTAAGCACCAACACCAAGATTCATACTCAGATAATTTGACTCTAAAAGATGGTTAACTTACAATATACTATGCTAAGTTTTGTTAAAACATGACAGAAGTTCTTAAGAGAGTAGCACAGAAAAGCCTTGAGAGGGGACCTCCTGAGGCTGGACTAGGGAGATCTCACTAAAGTTTTCACCTTTTTTTTTTTTTTTTAAAGATTTTATTTATTTATTTGAGAGAGAGAGAATGAGAGAGAGCACATGAGAGTGGGGAGGGTCAGAGGGAGAAGCAGACTCCCCGCTGAGCAGGGAGCCCGATGTGGGACTCGATCCAGGGACTCCAGGATCATGACCTGAGCCAAAGGCAGTCGCTTAACCAACTGAGCCACCCAGGCGCCCAAAGTTTTCGCCTTTTTAAGGATGGTTTTATCTTTCAATATTTGATGGCAACACAAAATCCTGTTCTCTGTCTAAGACTCTGCCCAACAATGAGCAGAATCAAACCTTTCTCTGCTTCTATATTTAGTATAGCTGCAGGCTGGCGTGGCCATGATGAGCACAGGGTGATGTGTGGAGTTGTTGAATCACCATATTGTGCACCTGCAACTAATATGACACCATATGTTAACTACACTGGAATGAAAATAAAATAAAGTAAAAGAAAAGAAAAGAAAAAGAAAACAGCCATAACAAGAGATTAATAAAGATGGTGAAAGACCAGACAGACAATTAGAGTTCCCTGGTATATGATATCTATTGATTAAAATAAAATTAAAACATAAAAGATAAAAAACATAAAAACATAATTTATAATACCAAGTATAAGAAAGGAAATTTTCTAGAGGAAAGAAAAATCCAAGAAACATAAAACATTAAGCTGATAAGTACACATATCTGATTCAATGACTGACTAGTTTACCAGGTTCGTGAACCTTGTTGTATCCAATATTTATTTCCTTAACCAGACTCTCATTTCAAAGAACTGCAAGCCTATCCTGCTACCTTACTGAAGGGTTAGATTGATGGGAACCAATTTATTCCTTCAATTTGTCAATTGTCTATTTATGGCCTCCTAAGAAAATAAAAAGAAAAATTCTCCTTGATCACTTACCTGGGAAGTTCCACTCAGTTTCTGATAGAGGTTTTGAGAAATACTTTCCTACCCATTTGAAATGCCACCATTTAGCTAAGCTGGAGTATGCTGTCCACAATATAATATAATAATATACAGTAGCCATGCAAGAAGGATTACATATATATAGTAACAGCAAGGTTTTCCTGTTAAAAACTCTTTACATAATTAGGTGAGAAATTATATTTCAGATTTATTTTCTATTTATTAACTTAAAATATGTTCCCAATGAAAAAAAATGTCAGGTAGTAATTTTCCAGGCTGCAACTTTCTGAAGAAAATGGTCACTCAGCATTTACAATCAGAAAACAAAAGTTACATCTACTAATGAATGTGTTACATTTTTATTAAATGTATTCTATAAAAATATTTTATATTAAAGTCTGTAGTAATGCAGATAATTCTACAGACTGCATCAGTTAAAAGAAATGGGACATCACCATTGTCTCTAAGGAATATGTAACATTACATAATTCTCAATCTATTTTTGCCTTTATGGAATTACATAAGATAAGCAATAGTTTGGCACCAATTCATCAAACAGAAGGGCAAATTTTCACTGTAATATCTTATTTATGTATTTAACAAGACTTTTATAGCTACCTAAGAGATGACATTTTACTTTTGCATAGCTTAGCAATGCATTAATAGATTCACTTTTACTTTTTAAATGTACAGATATTCCTAATACTTTATAATAAAAGAGTACAAATAATTTAAAATTCTTGGTGCATGCATTAAAATGACCTTCACATTTAAATTTAATATTCTATTGGTTCCAAATCAAAAATTGGAAAGTGAAAGGTGAAATGTGGAAAAACTTAAAACACTTTCCTTTAAAGACAAATGTCAAGGAAAACTAGAACTTTCCTGCCAAACAATAGCACAATGACTTTTAAAGTTCCATCTGGAAGCTTCCCCACACACTGAACTTGATGTTCCTAAATTGATGTGCCTTAAAATGGACAAGGGTGAAGCAAAGAACAAGTTTTGTTTATAAATTCTTAGGTAGCCTTAAACTGCTTTAACTTCCTAAGGACAGATTATGGTTTGGAAAAATTTCCAGGGCCTCACACCAGTGCTGGGATTTGCATGTCCTGGATCAATGTGAATTTTGAGTAATAGGCACTTCCTTTGCAAGCAGATGAAAAGTAACTATGCTGAGAGAAAGAGAAACTTTTTTCTTCACTGTTATCAAAGACAAATACACTGTTGCCACAGAATTTTGTATATCTAGTTTTTAAAACAATTTAGAATAAGGAAACCAAAGGGTTGAAAACAGGATTTCCAAATGCAAAATGTATAGACTTACTGGTACATGCCATGGAAGGTGGGTCTTTTTCAGCTCGGAAGTAACCCTTTTCACACTGACAGACAGAAGTTGCTTCCACATAGGTTAAACTGTGGGGAGGGCATTTAGAACATTTTGTGTTCCCAGCAAATGCTTTATAGAATCCTGGTCTGCAAGCTGTAAAAAGAGGAAAATATTTTTATTGTTATTATTGCTTGAGTTATTTTATTTGTACACATACATGTTTTAATTGATACACATTTTGATCTCAGAGTTCAGTGTTACACATATACAGAAAAGTCAATATATGTTAATATTAACAATGAAATTAGTTATTCAAAATCAGTAACATAATGGTGACGTCATATTTAGGCTCAGGTTGCTAATTTTGGAAAGCGTACTTGATACACATACACAAAATAATTGATTACCAGAGTGTGGGGATGCTGCTCACTGGCAGTAAGGGGAATGATTTTGTGTAGTTCTAGGAGATAGCATTAAATAACATTGAATTACACTGTGCAAAATGTATTTGCATTCCATTTTTCCCTCAGTCCTTCTGAGTACTAAAGGAGAAAGTCCCAGTGTGGGGCTGGTATATCTTAACACCTGTCCTATTGGTGAAAAAAAAAATTTTTTTTTAAACAAAATGAAAGCTGGCTTTAGGTTCAGAGACTTTAGCAAGAATCTACCTATAGTTTGCTTTACTTTTATCATTTTATTTTTATTTTTTATGGTAAGCAATTTTTTTTCTGTTTATTATATTTAAATACATTCATTTAAAATTTTTGAATTAATTTCAAAAGTGGGCAGACAAAATATTAAGTAAATAAGATATACATGCTATACACATATGGCAAGAACCATGAAGACTGAAAGCAAATAACCAAATTTTCACCAAAAAATCATGAAAATGAAATGTAAATGATAAAAGTTATGTGACGAAATGTTTTATTAGACTGCATTTTCTTTTTGCTTAACCATGTTGTTATTTATAGGGTACTTTTTCACAGGAATGGAAGATCTATAAAAAAAGGATCCTATGCTAAGTATACATCCAATGTCCTGAATGTTGAGGGGGTAGCTGTTTCTGGTCTCAAAGAAACCACTGCTGACCACCTTCTAAATTAACACTGATATACAAAAAAAGGAAAAATAATTTTCCAGTAACATACATTATGTTAAAAAATGTTTTAACTACTTCTTTTAATCTAATACATTTTCACAAAATGCTCTATTTAAAAATACACAATAATTAAGAATAATGGACAATAATCTCTTGATAAGGCTTCTGCTTATATATTCAGGGAAGAAAGAAAAAAATGCCTTTTTTAAAGGTAAATTTAACTCCTACCTAAATGAGTCCCAATA
This sequence comes from Phoca vitulina, assembly GCF_004348235.1. Lineage (NCBI taxonomy): Eukaryota > Metazoa > Chordata > Mammalia > Carnivora > Phocidae > Phoca > Phoca vitulina. The sequence continues at coordinate 22,557,476 of NW_022589711.1, read as the reverse complement.
AAATAACCATTTGTCTTTCCCTAGGTACATATTTTAATGAATGTTCCCACAGATCGAAATGACTGCAATTCTATTGATACCAGTAGTACACTATGCACCACTGACTCATCCTCTAGGAGGCGTAAACCATAAGAGGGGGCGTGCGTGCATGCACACGTGCACACACAAACACACACGTGCGCGTAGGCACGTATATAATTATTGGATTATTTTTGATAGTTTATGTTTGCTTTATATAAATGACCTAGTAATTCAAGAGAAGTTATGATCAATTCTGTACAGTAAAATTACTTTTAAAAACCTGGTTATTCACTATCAATGAAGCTATTAGTGGTGATCCATAAATATCAATCACAGTCTCTTTAACTTGCTGATAAATTAGTACTATATGACTAATCAATAAAGACACTGTATCATCAAAATAGTTCTCTAAGCCTGTCAAAATTCAGAGTATGTAGATAATATATACTCAACCCCAACATTTTCACATATAAAATATTCTTTAAAAAATATGTAATTGCTAAATTTAATCTTATGATATAGTAGTTACAAGACAATGTATTATAAAATATTTAATAAATCTAGCTTATATATATTTTGTCAGTAATTATTTTCTACTTAATTATGAAGTTTAAAATAACTGAATATATTCCATAGAATTCATGTGTAATACTTTGGCAAGTAATTTTAAGTGTTGAACCCAACTAGAAATTTAATCATATCTTTATCTCATCTATTACAATATTTATAAATCTAATAAACCACACAGCTTATAGAGAATTTGCAAATTTAAATGGGGAGCTTGCATTCTGCATATTCCAATATTATTTTAAATATAATTTAAATATTATCATAAGGGCCTTCTGAAATAAGACCATTCCTGAAATAAATTAATTAGGAATGTGAACACTGTAGGATTATACTAAAGTTTATTATATGTGCAGATACAAAACCTATAAGACACATAAACAAGAGCTGTAAACCTTGTTTCCTTTCTGTTACCAGTCATTCAAATCTCAGTCATAAACACTGGTTAGAATATAAAATAGCCTGCCAATAACTTCATTTTGTGCAGCAAAACACTGTTACCTTTATTTTCTCTGGTAACTAAAAAACAAAAATTTAAATAATTTCTTATCTGAAGTGTATTCAGCTAAATTGTCACCTTCTTTTAGAATTTTAGAGTGCTTAAAGCAGCTCTCAAAATACTTAGAATAGCTTAGTGATAGTCAAACTTTTCTAGAGACCAGGCTGCTAACTGGTCTCAGCACCCAATCTTGTCTACTTTATTCTTTTTTATTTTTTTTTTTAAGATTTTATTTATTTATTTGACATAGAGAGACACAGCGAGAGAAGGAACACAAGCAAGGGGAGCGGGAGAGGGAGAAGCAGGCTTCCCGCGAAGCAGGGAGCCCGATGCGGGGCTCGATCCCAGGACCCTGAGATCATGACCTGAGCCGAAGGCAGACGCTTAACCGACTGAGCCACCCAGGCGCCCCCTGTCTACTTTATTCTGTAAACAGAAGGATCTTTTAAATCTGCTCTGTCCAATAGTACTAAAAATTAATATATATATAATATAATTATATATATATGTCATTTTAAATTTTGTAGGAGCCACATTAAAAAACTAAAAAGAGGCAAAATTAATTTTAATAATATATTTTATTTAACACAATATATCCAAAATATTATCATTTCAACATATAATCTAGCTCTTAAAATATTTTACATTTGGGTTTTTTGGTACTATTTTGTACTAATTTGATATGTATTTTACATTCACTGCACATCTCAATTTGAACTAGCCACATTTCAAGTGCCTACTCACCTCATGGCCTATTAGCTACCACATTGGATAGTGCAGTTTTGAACACAGAAATCTGTTCATTATATCTCCCTGTTGAAAAAACTTCCCACCATCTTTGTGTTAGTTTAAAACGGACTGGATTATTAAGTTTCCCTGTGGTTTGACCCTGCCTACAGCTCCAACCACATCACATGAAGCTACTTCCCTCTCACACACACTCCCTTGATTAAAGCTTTGCCTTTCTACAGTCTATTCTCAACCCAGCAGGCAGTGATCTCCTCAGAACTTGCATGAGATCACATTATCACTGGGCACCGAGCGTCCAGTGGCTTTCCATTTCCCCTAGTCAAGCCATTGCCCTATTAACTGTCTACTAGTCATCCCGTGCTTTTGCTCCCTACCCATTCCCTGTGACTCTGCTTTTCATCAGTTCTTTTTCCATCAGGTACTCTGCTCCAGCCACACTGGCCTCCCTCAGAATCTTGCATGAAAGCATGCTCCTGCTACTGGGCCTTTAACACTTGCTCTTACTCGCCTATCTGTATGGTTTGCTCCCTCCCTTAGATCAGGTCTTTGTAACAATGTTATTGTATTAATGAAACCTGATTCCCTTTTTAAAACTGCACCTCCTGCTACATCCTACCACAGCATTTTATATTACCCTCCACACTTTTTCCTATCTACAAAGAACTTAACATCTGACACATGATATGTTTAATTTTTTAAGCTATTTCCTCCTAAAATGTATGCTTTGTTAGGGCAGAGATTTTTGTCTCTTTTGTTTACTGAGGTGTATCTCCAGGGCTTGGACCAGCGCCAGGCATTATTTGGCCCTTCCTCAGTGTTCGGTGAATGAATGAATGACTTGCTAAAGGTCTCCTTTAATTTCTATGAATCTACCATGATCTTTCTTCTGCTTAAACCTTTTCTACTGTTGAAAATCTTTTTTCTCCATCCCACCCCATGACCCAATCATCTTGCTAACTCCTAGTCCTCTTTCAGGTCCCACTTCTTCCTGACTTTCTAGACTAGTTTAGTTTCTCCAAACACCTGTGACTTCTCAATAATACCTGTTTGTTTGCAAACTAACGCTGTGCATGGAAGGCAGGGGAAGACAGAAAAAGAGGCAGGCCACTCCAGATTGGTAGGTGGCAGGTTTCATAAACAAGGCAAATGACATATGAAGCTTGTTCTGGGCAGCTGAAAGACAAACAGCTCTTTGCACCTGCCCTCCAGAATCTTAAAAGTTTATATAAAGGCCTTAAATGGGTTGAGTCACGTATACTACCCAGATGGTCTCAACACCACCTTACTCTCTCCAAGGCTCTGTCCTTGAAAACAGCTCCCACTGTGGGAATGGTAGGCAGATCATAGAGTCCAAGGACAGGAAAGGGGTTGAGGAGCCTCCAGCTGCCCGGGTCCAGCTCGAGGGTTAACCAGCAGTGGTCACATGTTCTGTGTTACTTTTTCAGCAACACCTTGGCGATTACTTGTTTAATGGCTGTAAGTTCGTCAAGGGCAGGCTGGTAACAGTGATTATCATAAAGTAGGTGTTCAACACATATTTTTTTTCACTGAATTGGACAGAGTGTTAGTACTCTGCTAATTAAGTTCCTGCAGAAGGTTATGCATTTCTACTTAGTGTATATTCTGATCATAGCATAATTCATCTTACTATAAATTTATAGGTTTTGTTTTTGTCTTTGGCTTGCTAAATTACTGTAAGTTAGGGATGGAAACAGTGAATAAAGATTTTGAAAGTGATTCAATTGCAACTCAAAACTAATTATTCTAATATCTCAAGGTGAGCTGGCTGCTAGGAAAAAAAAAAAAAAAACCTTTCCAGTTGAAGTTATCTATATGATTTTGAATTTGAATATTTTGCCTACCACAAAAAATATAAATATGAATTGGATGTTGGTACTGCAACTCTCAACCTTATCTCTGATTTGAAATGACTGTGTACACATCAAAATTGTCTTTAAAAATCTTAAAATGTTAAACTTATAAAACACATTTAGATTGTTAAAATATTACCCTATTTTAATATTAAGGTTTAGTATAATATTTCATTTCAAAACATAGGATTATGCTGTTAAAAATGTTAGAAAGCCACTGTTCTAGGTAGTTACATTCTCTTTATGTAGCACACATTAATGGTATACCACATATACCTCTCTATTAGTTTGAATCTTATGAGATTATAACTATCTTGTCACATTTATCACCTCAATTTCTTGGAACTGCCACAAGCCAGACATGGGCATATATCCATAATGCTTAACATATTTCAAGTATATATTTCATTTTTACATATGCTTAAAAAATTTAATGAGTGAATGAGTAAATAATTCACCAATGTCTACTATGAAATTACTAGAACTCTAAATGTAATAATCATTCTACATATCTATTCAGTTAGTGATTTTAGATTTTGTTTGTATTTCTGTTACAACTGGGATATCAGTACCTACATCTTGAGAACTTTTAAATTGTTTTATTTTTCTTCTCTATTACTTCTTTATCTATTTATAGGGAGTGTAAACTTCATTTCCAAAAACAAACCACCCACATAAGATAAGAATATTTTCCAATGTATGTCAATACCACACAAAATACTGTTGGAAATTTAAAGATTATCTGATGCACTAATTTCTAATTTGTTTCTTTTAGAAAAAGCTATTTGAACATAGATGTTCAGTTGAAACTTTCATTTTCTACAATGATTCTTTTTTTAAAGTACCTATTTATTTCTATATTAAGACATTTATGAGGGGCGCCTTGGTGGCTCAGTTGGTTAAGTGGCTGCATTCTGCCCAGGTCATGATCTCAGGGTCCTGGGATCAAGCCCTGCGTCAGGTTCCCTGCTCAGGGGGGAGTCTGCTTTTCCCTCTCCCTTTGTACTCTCTCTCACTCTCTCAAGTAAATAAATAAAATTAAAAAAACCACACTTATGATACATAAATCGATCATAACATGTATACTCTGTATGGACATTTATTTTAAAATATCATTTAGAAATTTGGATTACATCTAACTTTTCTTCCATTTTTCCTCTTCAAAAATAACTTCCCTAAAATGCCAACACATTGATGGGTAGATATGTGTAATATATATATGATCACAAGAATTTATTATTGTTAATTTTACAACATTGGGATAATATCTATATAATATAGATTTTTGTTCTCAATTACTACTATATTATGAAAATATCTCCAGGTCAATGGTTATGAGTTAATTCTTTATAATGTGCCTATAGTATTTCTATCAACAATCTCCCAGTTGAGGGAACCCCTTTCTAAACTGTGCTGCAGTAAACATCCTTGTGATAATGTTTATATTTCAGTTCCCAAGAGTGGGAACTCTGGATTAGGGTATGTTTATTATTTTCTTAACACACATTTCTGTGTTTCATTCCTAAACATTTCTAAAGACTCACAACAATGTAAAAGAGCATCCTAAACTTGCACCCCACTAATCCCTATAATAAATATAAATCATATTTTATTTTTTGAAAATATATGAAGTTAAATATCATTGTTACTTTAACTGAAGTTTCCTGATTACCGGTAATATTGCACATTTTTATTGGTCATTTGGTTATACTCATTTATGCATTCTTTTATATCATTGTTTGTTGTTTCTATTAATTTTAAGAGCTGTTTATTAGCAATATTAAAATTGTATTTATCACTTTTATTATACATATTTTTCTATCAATTTTATATTGATTTTATGCATAAAAAAGAAATAAAGACAACAATCCCATTCATAATAGCATAGAGAATAATAAAATACATAGGAATAAATTCAACCAAGAAGTGAAAGATCTGTATAGTGAAAATTATAAACTTTGATGAAAGAAATCGAAGAAGACACAATTGAATATCCGATGTTCATGCTCATGCATCAGAAGAATTAATTGTTAAAATGTCCATACGACTCAAATCCATCTATAGATTCAATGCAATCCCTATTAAAATTCCAATGACATTTTTCACAGAAGTAGGAAAAAAAATCCTAAAATGTGTATGGAACTACAAAAAAACCTGAATAGCCAAAGCAATTTTGAAAAAGAAAAAGCTGGAAGCATCACACTCCCTGATTTCAAACTATACTGAAAGCCATAGTAATGAAAGCAGTGGGATACTGGCATAAGAATAGACAGACACACAGACCAATGGAACATATCAGAGAGACCAGAAATAAACTCTTTCATATATGGTCAACTAATATTTGACAAGGGAGCCAAGAATGTGCAATAAGGAAAGGATAGTCTTTTCCATAAATGTTACTGGGAAAACCAGAGAGCCATAAGCAGAAGAATGAAACTGGATCCCTATCTTGCACCACTCAGAAAAATTACTTGAAATAGATTAAAGACTTAAACATAAGACCTGAAACTATAAAACTTCTAGAAGAAATCATAGGGAAAAGCTCCTTGACACTGGTTTTGGCAAAGATTTTTTCGATACGACAATAAAAGCAGAAGCCACAAAGGCAAAAATCAACAAGTAGGACTACGTTAAACTTAAATGATTCTGCACAGCAAAAGAAACAATCAACAAAATGAAAAGGAAAACCATGAAATGGGAGAACATATTTGCAAGCCATCTATCTGATAAGATGTTAATATTCAAAATTTATAAAAATTAATCCAACTCAACAACAAAACAAGTAATTGGATAAAAAATGGGTATAGGAACTAAATAGACATTTTTCCAAAAAAGACATCCAAATGGCCAACAGACACATGAAATGATGCTCAGCATCACTAATCCTCAGAAAAATGCACATCAAAACCATAATATTACCTCATATTTGTTAAAATGGCTATTATCAAAGAGACAGAAAATAAGTGTTGGCAAGGATGTGGACAAAAAGGAACTGTTCTGCATTGTTCATAGGAAGATAACTTGTTTAAGCCACTACAGCAAATAGTATAGTTCCTCAAAAGATTAATAGAACTACCATATGACCCAGCAATCCCACTTCTGAGTATTTATCCAAAGGAAATGAAGGCAGGATATCAAAAAGATATCTGCAGTCTTGTGTTTATTGCAGCATTATTCACAATAGCCAAGATACAGAAACATCCTAAGTACTTATCAACAGATGAATGGATAAAGAAGATCTATAATGATTCTATTTTTTAGTTTCCATCCATAATACTATAACCTTATTATGTAAATCCACCATTTCTTGTACTTACTGCATTCATCTCATTTGCTTGCCTCTGCTTTCTTCCTGCTCAAATCTACATCATAGCCACTGCCAGTTATATTTCTAAATGGTAGAGATGATCGTGCTACTGTCTATTGTCTAGTGTAAGAGTTGGCAAACTATTGCACTTTGGCCAAATCTGGCCCACCGCCTGGTTTTTGTACAGCTTGTGAGCTAAGAATAGCCTTTGGATTTTTAAATGATTACACAGGTACATGGTGACATTGATTTTGACTCTTGGCCTGTAAAGCCTAAAATGTATACTGTCTGGCCCTTTACAGAAAATGTTTGCTAACACCTGGTCTGTAGCACAAAGTCCAAACTCAGTTTAGCATTTAAATTGCTTCACGGTTGAGCTCACACCTATTTTTGCAAACTTCCCTCCCACTGCAGCATAAATTTTAGACTTCTTCCCATTCTCCACACATACCATACTATTTTTTAACAGCTTTAATGAGGTGTAATTGGCATGAAAAAACTGCACGTAAAGTACACAATTGGTTAAGTTTTGGCATATGTGTACAGCTATGAATATTTAACCACAATCAAGATAGTGAATGTATCCATCAACCCCAAAAGTTTCCTTGTGTCCCTTTATTTTCACCTATTTGGATTTTTATATTTATTTTTAATTTTTCTTAAAGATTTTATTTTTAAGAAATCTCTATACCCAACATGGGACTCAAACTTACAACCTTGAGATCAAGAGTCAGATGCTCTACTGACTGAGTCAGCCAGGTGTCCGTGAATTTTTATATTTAAAGTCCATTTCCAGGGTGCCTGGGTGGCTCAGTCGGTTAAGCATCTGACTCTTGATTTCAGCTCGGGTCATGATCTCATCAGGGTAATGAGACTGAGCCCCATGTCTGGCTTCTTGCTCAGCATGGAGCCTGATAAGAGTCTCTCTCTGTCCTTCCCTTCCTCCCTCTCTAAAAAAATTAAATTAAAAATAAAGCACATTTCCTGCAGGTAGAACATACCTGGGTCTTGCACTTTTTTAAAAAATCCAATCTGACAACTTCTTTCTTTTAATTGGGATGTTTAGTCTATTTACATTTAATGTGGTTACTGAAATGGTTAGTTTTAAGTCTATCTTGCTGTTTTGTTCCCATTTGTCGCATCTGTTCTTTGCTCCATTTTCTTCCGTTTCCTGCCTTTTTTTTTTTTTTAAATAATTGCATCCTTTTTATGATCTCATTTAAATCTACTTTGTTGATTTATTTGCTTATGAGCAATCTCAGGTGAATACTCCTGGAGAACTTCTACAGGTCTCTGGAAGCCCTCTCCTCTTTCATACTGTTTTGTGATACCTGGCTGTCTGGGTCTACATGGACTCTTAGATCTATCTTCTCAACCCACAGAAGGAGTCTGCTGGCTTCTCTCAGGGTTGCTCCTCCCTGCACCATGGCCTGGAAACTGTCTCAAGACACTAAGTGGCAACAGTTGTAGGGCTCCCTTTATTTACCATCTAGCAGGGATCACTGTCTTTCATTATCTGATGTTTTGTCTTAAAATGATTTTCTTTCATATATTTTGCATGTGTTTTCTAGGTTTTTTTCAGGCAACAGATGTTACTGTATCTTGGCTGCAAGTAAAAATCAGACTGTTTTAGTCATCTTAAAGTCTTATTTTTCTAATTGTCTTCATATTTCACTGTTATTTTTTAAATTTTATTTATTTGAGAGAGAGAGAGCACAAGGGTGGGGGGGAGTGGCAGAGGGAGAGGGAGAAGCAGGCTTCCCGATGAGCAGGGAGCTGATGTGGGGCTCAATCCCAGGACCCTGGGATCATGACCTGAACGGAAGGCAGACGCTTAACTGACTGAGCCACCCAGATGCCCCTATTTCACTGTTTTATAACAGCCTTCTCCTATCTAGGTTCACCTGTTTAGTTTCTCAAAGATATACTTTGAAAACTTACTTCAAAGTACAGGGCAATACAACTGCCACCTACCAGAATGCCTAAAGTGAAAAAGACACACAATACGAAGTGTTGGTGAGGATATACAGCAATATGAGCTCTCATACACTGCTGGAGAAGTTTTAATTGGTCCTGCCACTTTGTGGAACTGTTTGGCAGTATTTACTATAGATAAACACAGATATATCTTCTGACATAACAGTTCTGCTCCTAAGTATATACCCAACAAAATAGCACAAAGTGAAAGTAGCTTCTATCCCTGCAGACACTCATACCAAATTCCATTGCTAAGTGAGTTATCACTTTTCTATTCGATTTTAATTTTTGTAATTTTGTTGACATGTTGCTCTTTCTCATCTGAAGTATTTTCTACTCCTTTCACCCCCTACTTTGTCCTTGTTAGTGTAGACTTTCTATATTCCCTTACTTATTTTTGTGAAGTATCCTGAGGGAATGGAAGTAAGCTGATATGTTCAAGAAACTATGCTTAACAAAAAAGTTTACACTTTATTAAATTTCTAATTATATAATTGGAATACATTTTGTTGAAAATAATCAAATTACAATCAAGCCATTATTTATTAAATATTTGTTTTCATGTTTCCATGTACCTACTGATAAAAGTAGTAAGAGTGCTACTACAAATACAGTGTAATTTGATGATTGTAATCTATAAAATGTAAAATATGTAAGTATTCTCATAAAATTATATAATAATCCAAGTTAAAACATAGTTTTCTACTTCAAAAATATGTTTATAATTTGAGCAACTTTATTATTATTTATTTTTACTCTATTTTTTTAAGTAGACTCCATGCCCAACATGGGGCTTGAACTCATGACCCTGAGATCAAGAGTTGGATGCTCTGCTGCTCCTAATTTGAGAAACTTTAAATGTTTGCTTAAAATAACAAGAAGAGGGGCACTGTGTGGCTCAGTTGGTTAAGCAGCTGCTTTCGGCTCAGGTCATGATCCTAGTGTCCTGGGATCAAGCCCGCATTGAAACCTGCTTTGAGCCCTGCATTGAGCCCACATTCAGCCCCATATCCAGCCCCGCATTGCATCGGGCTCCCTGTTCAACAGGGAGTCTGCTTCTCCCTCCCCCTGCTCTTGTGCTCTCACTTGCTCTCTCTCTCTCTCCCCCAAATAAAAATAAAATCTTAAAAAAATAAAATAACAGTATTAAGAATTGTGATACATAAGGTCAAAATAATTTTTACAAAAAGCATGTATTTAATATCAGTATAGTTACTGAATTACCACTAATGTTAATGAAGTACATACCTTGCAATGCAATTTCCCTTGTAAATGTTTGAAAATTCATTGTCTTTAGAAAATTGAAGTCTCTGGGTATTACTGAAATATGGTTTGAAAGTACTCTGACTCACACACACATACATAAACACACACACACACATACACACAATGTCTCTGCTAAAACAAAATCAAGAAATGTAGGACCTGTTATATACATACTTTATTTTAAAAATGGAATGGTTAGGCATACATTGCCAGCAATGTTTTGGGGGTTTATCTGTATTATCAGAGAACTCTAAGACAAAGGACCACAAGAAATCCTAGTTGGCATATCATGCAGTTCTTACCATTTGATGAAATACTGAATTGCATCTTATGTGACAGAAACTGGTATTAATAAAATTGACTGCCTTTCCCTCATCGGTTTTCAATAGTCTGTAAGTTTAGATAAACCTGAATGACTTATCAGTAAAATATGTGATCTGCATCATTTCTCAAAACATTAAAATTCATGAATTTAAGAAACTGGGATAGGTAATATCATCACTGCTTTCTTAGATGCTGTTCTGCAATTACGAAAATTAAGTTTTGCTGCCATGTATGCAGAGAAGGCAGGGAATATTAGGGAATTAAAACATAAAAAGAAAAGAAAAGAAAAGAAAAACCTAAATGTAAGGGTAAATAACCATGAATATTTTGTTTCTTCAGAATAATCTATTACTAACAACCCAAGGAAAATCTCAAGATCAAATGTAAATCTATTAATCTTGTATGCTGTGCTTCAAAATATTCAACCTAACTTTCCTTGCAGGAGACTACTATAAAGTCCTGATAAGATAATGTATGTAAAATTGTCCTGTTACTAATTCTGATTTCTTCAATCAAAGAAATGTTTAAAGTGGACTTTCTTTTGAATAAACAAATAGAAAAACCATCTGAACACACCACACCCAGCAGATATTTAAGGACTCTGAAAAGTAAGCAGAAGCAGGTATACTGGAGAAGATCAAAATATGCAGTACTACTGATTTGGTGATGAGTTGACCATCCTTCTCTCCCTTCCCTCCCTCCTCCCCCAACACTTGGAGCCTGGACTGAATGGACCAAACACCTAGAAGTGGACACCAGGTCACAGACAGAGCTCTAGGACAAGCCTGCTCATCTTCATTCTGGGAGTGAGAAACAGAACTCATAATGCTCAGGAGAGAATGTGAAAATCCCTTCCTCCTTTGCTTCTCTTTCTTTTCTCCCTTCTCTCTTGCCTGTCCCTTAAGCAATCATGTGGTAATGGTGGGGCTGGTGGTGGCCAGTAATGAAAACCCACAGGAGCCAAAATTCTTAAGAAGGGAAAACTTCCTCTCCATTCACTCAAGCTGCGGTTCCTACCAACTGCATTTCTTTTTCTCTCTGTCCTTGCCTCACTTGGCCCTGGATGCATATCCAGTTGATGAAGTGCACAGCAGAGTGGAGTAAATAAAGATTCCGCCAGCATTCCAGCCAAGAGACCTTAGAGAGGAGCCATGGTGAACCAGAGAGTACTGGGAAGAACATGGAGAGAGAGGAGCTTGAGAAATCAATCCCATAGCCTGTTTATGAATTCCTAGGTTTACTTCCAAACTGCATATACATGGATTTCATTCATTTAACATACCAAAGACTTTGAGGACTGAAACAAAAGACCACTACTTGGATCTCAGACTAGCAGTGAGATTTTGAACTTTTGGTTAGGTAAAGAAGAAGCTAGAAACTAAATACTATTTTTTTTTTTTTTACTATGTGACATAGTAACTTATAAAATAGAGATATATACAGAAATCCATTTAAGTTGCCATTAACAAGCACAAAGTGGATATGTTAGACCTTAGTTTTATCCTCCACCATTTATCTCATTCATAGACTCATAATTTATATCTTAAAGATGATGTGAAAAAAGCACATTCCTTCAAGAGGTGGATAATTGTCAAGGAAAGGGCATTACTTGCAAAGTGAAGTCAGAAATACTTTAGTAGTATGAGGTTTGTGACATGCAAATTTAAAAGTCTAAAGATGTTTCTAGTGTGAGATAAGGTAGTGGAGGTATAGAAACAAAAGGTTTTATATTAGCAGTTTTTATGATTAGACACCATTTTTATTTTTATTACCCCTTATCATTTTGAAAGCAATCTGGTAATAATACTGGCACAATATCAAAAGTTAACCATTTTCCCCCTATAAATAACAGATCATCTTTTCAGTGTTCTAACATTCATCTTCTAATGTGATTTTTAATTAATTTGTTACCCCCAGGTATATTTTAGTCTTAAACTTAAGCCTTCATTATTAATACTACTTCCTTCATATTTAGCATTACTTTAAAAAAAATGTGTTTATTGCATCTATCACCATATTTTCAGATACTTTGAAATGAGATGCCATTTAACTTTTTTTCCCTAATCAGAGATTCTTAGTCTTATTTCACTATTTTTTCTAGACACCTGACTGTAATGACAGTTTCTAACTTTCTCTTCAATATTTCTTTCTTATATACTCCTTAAGCCAGCTTAAATTTACTTTAATAAGAAAAACCATCCCAAAGAGAAAACACCCAGGGATTAACTAACTGTAAGATATAGTAGTAATAATAGCTACAGCAAAATCATTTATAGTTAATGAGCATTCAGAATGAGCTGGATATTTGTGCAAAATGCTTCATATACAATTTTTTAGTTATTCTTATAAAAACCAGTTACAAAGGATAATAAAGAATGTGGCCTTTGGAACTAGATTGCTTGGCTCTGAGTTCTGTTCCTGTATTTTACCAACTCTGCCATTTCAGGCATTTATCTGTTATTTTTCCATGCATTATTTTCCTTCTCTGGAAAATGGGTATAAATGATAGCACCTAACTCAGAGAATGTGAGAATTTAATGAATCACTATGTGTAAAGTGATCAGAAGGGTGTCTAGCATATTATTACTTAGAGGAGGAAACTGAAGTTAAGTGATATTCAGTAATGTGCTATGGCAGATTGTGCTTTCCAAAAATGGCCTCAACAATATCTCCCACTCTCTGCCCTTCTGACAATGTCTCATGGACACTCTTTCCATAAGGAGTTCAGGTCCATGTTCCCCATCTCCCGAATTTGGGTGTGCTTGTGACTACAGAGAATCTATATGACTTCCTAGGCTAGGTCATAAAAGGTTAGAGAGCTGTTCCTTTTGGAATGTTAATGTTTAGAAACTAGCCACCTTGCCAGGAGGAAGGCTAAGCAGCCATGGAGAGGCCCAAGTGGAGAACTGAGGCCCTTGGCCCAGGCGCTGGCTGAGCTCCCAGCTGATAATCAGCACCATCTTGCCAGCCAGGTGAGTGAGCTACCTGGAATGTAGATTATCCAGGCCCCTGTACTGCCACCTCAGCTGATGCTGCATGAAGTAGAGATGAGCTGTCTTTGCTGAACTTTGTCAAAATTTCACATTTATAAGCAAAATAAATGATAGTTGTTATTTTAAGATATTAAATTTTGGGGGTGTTTTCTTATGAATCACTAAGTAACTGTAAGACTTGCTTAAGGTCATATGGTAGGAGAGCCAAATTTAAGACCCAAATCCTTTCTAATCTGTAATCTGAGTTCTCATCATAGAGTATACTGGTTACTCATTATATCTGGAACATACCTATTCTGTAATCCAGAGCAGTGAAGGAGTGAACCACAACTTTTAAAGGACAACTGGTGATGGCGTTTGGATTATAAATAAATGTTGTAATAAAAAGTACTCTTCTGTAGGATTTAATTGACAGATACAGTTCTAACTAATGGTTTTATGTCTTCTTAGACACTTATCTTTTTCCTAAGAAGCAAAACAAGTATATCTTTATTCAGGCCATTAGAAATAAAAATGTATTTCACAACTTTTATTTCATAAAAAATGTTTTTGTGACAACCTCATTTTATGGGAAAAAAATAAGCAAGACATTTTATCTTTCAACCTAGAATTAAAGAATAGACACATCATAAAATGGCTTGCATGCATGCATGATTTGAACATTGTGAGCAAACTCACTCATCACTGCTCTAAGTCTCAAGTACTCTGACACGTCAGTAAAGTTTGACAACCATATCTTCTGCTGGCTTAGCAACAAACATATAATCCATTCTTCAATCTGACAATTGTGAATGTCCCGCTGTCATGTATTTGTGGCATTTCTGTAGCTGAACAGTGCAGAAACCTATGTAAAAAATTACTGAATTATACACTATAAAATTTTTACTAACAAGAAAAGCATACATTTTCTTTTTATGGAGTTACCAAGCATATTGATAATTGATATAATAATCACAATTTATTGTCCACAATAAATTGGTACTTTACAAACATTATTTAAGTCTTACAAAAATCCAATGATGTAGGTATTAACATTTTCATTTTACAAATAAGGAGATGAAGGCTTTAACAGTTGCTCAAGGTTATATGAGCAAGCCAGGATTTCAAACCAAGTCTCTGATTCTTTCGCCTAAATTTTGTTTGGGACAATACCTTGTCATTATGTGAATATACGTGTATATACACAAACATGCACACACACACACACATATGTATATATAAATATGTTAGATATATGAAGATATTCCTGGCAATACTTACACATATTTTCTCTTCCTAAGTAACCTACCATTGCAATTATCATCTGCATTCCACATTTTGACACCTGTTATTTATTTCATTTAAGAACTGCATTGTAAATTACTTAAAAGTAAGGTTTTTATATATGCTATTGTACCGGGACAATATTGCAGACATAGCAGAAGCTCAAATATCAGCTATATGTGCTAACTTTATACATAATTAATATACTTATTAGTCAAAATTATTTGAGATATTATAGAATAATGCTTGGCAGAGTAGATATTCAAAATATTCACCATTTTCTATTCTTAAAACTATAAAGATAAAATACTACAATATTATTTAAAATTTCTAAGCTTTTTCGTTAAATCCATCTTTTCCATTAATAAATATTCAGATAATATCTGTTCCTATTTTCTGTAGATGCTCAAAATATTACTCATATCATTAGTTGAAATGGGAATGGGTGTTTCCAATGCATTTACACCATAAGTAGCCCTCTCTAGTAAACCCCTAGTGCTTGAATTTCATACTTATACTTTGAGTTTTACTTTGTATTCAGTATCACAATTAATGTTTGTATGTTGAATAATAACTAATGATGTTACTAAGTAGTAGTTGCTTTATCACATTTCTATTACCATAAGACTTATTTATTTTAGAGAGAGAGCATGGTGGGATGGAGCAGAGGGAGAGAGGGAGAGAGAATCTTAAGTAGACCCCACACCGAGCACAGAGCCCAATGCAGGGCTCGATCTCACAACCGTGAGATCACAACCATGAGATTACGACCTGAGCCAAAACCAAGAGTCAGATGCTTAACCAGTTGCCCCACACAGGCATCCCTCTGTTACCATTTTAAAACAGGTTATTGAAACCTTGGTTTACATTTCACTGGAACGTTCTGTAAATACTAATGAAGTAAACTGGAACAGCATCTTCAATCCAGTACGGGTAGAGTACCTACCCTGACCCATCCTGCATTAGGTATAAGAGATTCTCATGGATCACAAAGGCACATTCAAGGATGCTGCATGCAGCAACAGCAGACCCTCAAGATTCAGAACCTCCGATGCATTGCTTGCAATAGCTCTATACGGCTGTGTAATGAGCAGAGACTATGATGCACAGGTTGTACAGATGTGATGTTTCTGACCAGAATAGGGTCTCTTAATTTGGTTCATATCTAGTTCCAACAGGTAGAGCTGTTCCATATCTTGATGAAGTCCCAAAAGTTCATTTTTGCTTTTGTTTCACTAGCCTTTGGAGATGTACCTTGAAAGAAGTTGCTGTGGCCGATGTCAAAGAGGTTACTGCCTATGTTCTCCTCTAGGATTTTGATGGATTCCTGTCTCACATTGAGGTCTTTCATCCATTTTGAGTTTATCTTTGTGTATGGTGATTAGAGAATGGTCGAGTTTCATTCTTCTGTATACAGCTGTCCAATTTTCCCAGCACCATTTATTGAAGAGACTGTCTTTTTTCCATTGCATATATTTTCCTGCTTTGTCAAAGATTATTTGACCATAGAGTTGAGGGTCTATATCTGGGCTCTCTATTCTGTTCCACTGGTCTATATGTCTGTTTTTGTGCCAGTACCATGCTGTCTTGGTGATCACTGCTTTGTAATATAGCTTGAAATCCGGCCAACATGATGCCCCCAGCTTTGTTTTTCTTTTTCAACATTTCCTGGGCGATTCGGGGTCTTTTCTGATTCCATACAAATTTTAGGATTGTTTGTTCCAGCACTTTGAAAAATGTCATTAGAACTTTGATCGGGATGGCATTGAAGGTACAGATTGCTCTGGGCAGCATAGACATTTTAACAATGTTTATACTTCCGATCCATGAGCATGGAAAGTTTTTCCATCTTTTTGTGTCTTCTTCAATTTCTTTCATGAGTGTTTTGTAGTTCCTAGAGTATAGACCCTTTACCTCCTTGGTTAGGTTTATTCCGAGGTATCTTATGGTTTTTGGTGCTATTGTAAATGGAATCGATTCTCTAATTTCTCTTTCTACAGTTGCTTTGTTAGTGTATAAGAAAGCAACTGATTTCTGTACATTGATTTTGTATCCTGCCACATTACTGAATTGCTGTATGAGTTCTAGTAATTTGGGGGTGGAATCTTTTGGATTTTCCACATAAAATATCATGTCATCTGCAAAGAGAGAGAGTTTGACTTCTTCTTTGCCAATTTGAATATCTTTTATTTCTTTTTGTTGTCTGATTGCTGTTGCCAGGACTTCTAGTACTATGTTGAACAACAGTAGTGAGAGTGGGCATCCTTAACGTGTACCTGATCTTAAGGGAAAGGCTCTCATCTTCTCCCCATTGAGGATGATATTTGCTGTGGGTTTTTCATAGATGGATTTTATGAACTTGAAGAATGTTCCCTTTATCCCTATACTCTGAAGAGTTTTAATCAGAAAAGGATGTTGTATTTTGTCAAATGCTTTTTCTGCATCAATTGAGAGGACCATATGGTTCTTCTCCCTCCTCTTATTAATGTGTTCTATCACATTGATTGATTTGCGAATGTTGAACTACCCTTGCATCCCGGCGATAAATCCCACTTGGTCGTGGTGGATGATCCTTTTAATGTATTGTTGGATCCTATTAACTAGGATTTTGTTGAGGATTTTGGAATCCATATTCATCAGGGATATCGGTCTGAAATTCTCCTTTTATATGGGGTCTTTGCCTGGTTTGGGGATTAAAGTAATGCTGGCCTCATAGAATTGAGTCTGGAAGCTTTCCTTCTGTTTCTATTTTTTGAAACAGCTTCAGGAGAATAGATATAATTTCTTCTTTGAATGTTTAGTAGAATTCCCTAGGGAATCCATCAGGCCCTGGACTCTTGTTTTTTGGGAGGTTTTTGATCACTGCTTCAATCTCGTTCCTGGTTATTGGCCTATTCAGGTTGTCAATTTCTTCCTGTTCCAGTCTTGGTAGTTTATAGGTTTCCAGGAAAGCATTCATTTCTTCCAGATTGCTAAATTTATTGGCATATAGTTGATAAAAATTTCTAATAATTGTTTCTATTTCCTTGGTGTTAGTTGTGATCTCTCCCCTTTCATTCATAATTTTCTTAATTTGGGTCCTTTCTCTTTTATTTTCGATAAGTCTGGCCAGTGGTTTATTGATCTTATTAATTCTTTCAAAGAACCAGCTTGTAGTTTTGTTGATCTGATCTACTGTATTTCTGGTTTCTAATTATTGATCTCTGCTCTAATCTTAATTATTTCTCTTCTAATGTGTGGCTTAGGCATCGTTTGTGGCTTTTTCTCTAGTTCTTTAAGGTGTAAAGTTAGTTGGTGAATTCGGGATTTTTCTATTTTTTTGAGTGAGGCTTGAATGGCTATATATTTCCTCCTTATGACCGCCTTTGCAGTATCCTGTAGGTTTTGGACCGATGTGTTTCGTTCTCACTGGTTTCCATGAATTGTTTAAGTTCTTCTTTGATTTCCTGGTTGACCCAAACATTCTTGAGCAGGGTGGTCTTTAGCTTCCAAGTGTTTGAATTTCTTCCAAATTTTTTCTTGTGATTGAGTTCCAGTTTTAAAGCATTATGGTCTGAGAATATGCAGGGAATAATCTCAATCTTTTGGTATTGGTTGAGACCTGATTTGTGACCCAGTATGTGGTCTATTCTGGAGAAAGTTCCATGTGCGCTCGAGAAGAATGAGTATTCTGTTGTTTTAGGGTGGAATGTTCTGTATACATCTATGAGGTCCATCTGGTCCGGTGTGTCATTCAAAGCTCTTGTTTCTTTGTTGATTTTCTCCTTAGATGATCTGTCTATTGCTGAGAGTGGAGTACGGAGGTCTCCCACAATTAACATATTATTATCAATATGACTATTTTGGTTAACAGTTGGCTTACGTAGATGATGGCTGCTCCCATGTTGGGGGTGTAGATATTTACAATTGTTAGATCTTCTTTGTTGGATAGACCCTTTGAGAATGATATAGTGTCCTTCTGTGTCTCTAACTATAGTGTTTAGCTTAAAATCTAATTTGTCTGATATAAGAATTGCTACCCCAGCTTTCTTTTGAGTTCCGTTGGCATGGAAGATGGATCTCCATCCCTTCACTTGCAGTCTGGATGTAACTTTAGGTACAAAATGAGTCTCTTGTAGACAGCATATGGATGGGTCCTGTCTTTTTATCCAGTCTGCAACCCTGTGC
Organism: Phoca vitulina; assembly: GCF_004348235.1. Lineage (NCBI taxonomy): Eukaryota > Metazoa > Chordata > Mammalia > Carnivora > Phocidae > Phoca > Phoca vitulina. The sequence continues at coordinate 22,538,471 of NW_022589711.1, read as the reverse complement.
CGTTTTATGGGAGCATTTAGACCTTTCATGTTGAGAGTGATTATTGAAAGGTATGAATATATTGTCATCATGTTGCCTGTGAAGACCTTGTTTTTATAGATTGTCTCTGTAAATTTCTGTTCTATATCACTCTTGGGATCTTTCTCCTTTTATAGAACCCCCCCTTAATATTTCTTGCAGGGCCGGCTTAGTGGTCACATGTTCTTTCAATTTCTGCCGTTCTTGGAAGCTCTGCATCTCTCCATCCCATCTAAATGACAGCCTTGCAGGATAAAGTATTCTTGGCTGCATGTTCTTCTTGTTTAGTACCCTGAATATGTCTTGCCACCCCTTTCTGGCTTGCCAGGTCTCTGTGGATAGGTCTGACGTTATTCTGATGTTCCTCCCTCTGTATGTAAGGAATCTCTTCCCCCTAACTGCCCTTAAGATGGTTTCCTTGGTTCTAAGATTTGTGAGTTTTACTATTACATGCCAGGGCGTTGGCCTATTTTCCTTGATTTTGGGAGAGGTCCTCTCCGCCTCTGGGACATGAATGTTTGTTTCATTCCCCAGATTAGGGAAGTTCTCAGCTACGATTTGCTCAAATATATCTTCTAGTCCTCTCTCTCTCTCTCCACCCCCTCAGGGATCCCAATAATCCTGACATTGGAACATTTCATGGTGTCACTTATTTCTCTGATTCTATTTTCATGGATTTTTAGTTGTTTTTCCCCCGGCTCCTCTTTTCCCTTCTTTTCTATCAATTGGTCTTCTAGATCACTAATCCATTCTTCTGCCTCACTTACCCTAGCTGTTAGATCATCTAGATTAGATTGGATCTCATTGATAACATTTTTAAGTTCTGCCAGTTCAGCTTTCATTTCTGCCCTTAGAGACTCTATGTTGCCATTAATCGATTTCCCCATTCTAGCTATTATCTTCACAATTGCTACCCTGAATTCCATTTCCGACATCTTGGTTATATCTGTATCCACTTGTAAGTCTGTGGCAGAAGTCACAGTCTCTGAGTCTTTCCTATTTTGGGGGTTCCTCCTCCTAGTCATTCTGTTGAGGGGTGGTTGAGGGAATGTACAGAGTCCAAATTATTGACCAGTACCCAAGCAAGATGCACATGTTTTATAGGGACCTTAGGGTTACTGGCCTCTTGTTCTCTCAGCCTGTCTTCTGGGGGAGGGACCTGCTACACTGTTACTCAGGCAACCCTGTTTGGGCAGAGTTGCCCTGCCCCTTGTGGCGGGGGATGGGCTCAGTGGAAACCAGTTTTGGGGGGCTTTTGTTCTCTGGTGACTTTCCCTGGTGGCTTTCCGCATCTCTTCCGAGAGTCAGAGAAGAAGAGATCGTTTCCAACCCTCTGCCTCAGAGCAGAGAGATCACAGTCTCTCTTCTTCAGTGAGATCTCCAGTGAGATCACCTTCTTCAGTGAGCTCTCCAGGTCACACTATCTTCGTTTCTGTCTGTGCTGTTATAAACTCCAGCGTCCTGGGTTGTGTGCCCCTCAGCAGGGTTCCCAGTCCTCACCTCCAGGTCGGGGCACATCTCTGCCCTTTGTGCTTCTAAAACTGCCAGCCGCCACCAGTTCGCACGCATGGCCCCGCTGCTCCAGGTTTCAGTCCTGGGGGCTGCCCTAAAGTCCTTTCGCCATCACTACCAGTCTGTGAGTCTGTGCCCAGTCCCCAGCGCAGGAGGCTATTGCTCACCGGCGGTGTAGGATCCCGATGGCTCAGCTTCCTCCCCCTGCCATTTATCCTCCAATATCTGCCTGCAGAATCATGGCTCCCCGCGTCATACCTTGAAACCAACTGCCTGTGATATTCTGTTTGTAGAGATCCAGATCTATCTTCTTACATCTCAGGCTGATTTCGTGGGTGTTCAGAGTGGTCTGGTAGATATCCAGCTCAATTCCGGAGACCAGTTGGAATAGGGTCCCCACTCCTCTGCCATCTTTTCCTCCTCCCCACATGTGTAATATTTTAAACACGGTAGAGTAATTCTTAGCAGACCTTCCCTTATGTAGCTCCAAACTCTCTAATTAATCTATTTTATACATTTGCATATCAGATATCCTTAAATTGGGACATACTCTAGATACCTAGGTAATTGGTATTCAACCAAAAAAAATTCATTATACATAAACCAATTTGTCTCTCATGTCTGTTGCAAGTGCATATTACATGGGTTTCCATTAAAGCAGTTATTTGTTTTTGCAGTGTTTTGATTCTAGGACCACCCCAACACCAGTGTGTGAGCACTTGTGAGAAGAAACTATCTTTGTGTTAAAAATCTCATTTTCTTACTACATTGGTTAGTATATATTAGGTGCTTAATAAATATTTGCTAAATGAATAACCAAAACAATTTGTGGTCTTTGATATTCTTTGACTTACACAACCAATTTTTAAATATGCAGCAAATATTACTAAATTATAAATATTCTGATACAGCTTTGAGGAGGCAGGAACACTTGCAAAAGATACCAGGAATTAACATAAAATTTTACTACATCTGTTATCAAAGAAATATTATATTCAAGCACTGACAATTTAGAAAATTAATCCCAAATTGTAATACATGCTTTTATTTTGAAGCCTGCAATTTTAGAACTTTTGTCTCAAATTGCCATATTGACAAATATATTCAGCTTCCATGTTTGACTGCATATTTTAATTTGAAAGCATGTGTAATTTTCCTTTTTTGCACCTTTAAAAACAGGAAAATTAATATAAAAATAACAGTGCTATTGCAAAAACCATTTAGCTGATACTGCATTTTCAAGTACAATCACCTTTGATTATTCTCAAGTGGAACAACTTTGGTAAATGCATAACTGACTGCAGTTACTATTCACTCAGCATTTAATAGAGAAGTCGTGGGTAGAGATTGTGTAAGATGTGGTGAAGAGGTAATGAGTATACACTTCAAGTTATATGAAAATATTAGACACTATATGATTAAATACCTCATGAATGGTAGGGATAATAAATGCCTAGAGTTTCAAGAAGAAACATGTTAATAAGGAGTGCAGTAGCTAGAATCAGCCTAGAGGTGTGGCATTTTAACTGGTCCTTTTCTATGGAAAGGTAAAATGGGAAAAAGAATGAGAAAAAAAGATGTGAAGATGAAAATGAGTATCACAAGTTCCTAAACACAGAAAGGAAACCAGCTTGGATGAAATAAAGAGTTGACAGTGGAAAAGGAGATATAAAGTAATTAATGGGGGATGGTGATCAGGAGACTTATAAAATAGCTTAAAGAATTTCATATTTACATTAAAGAACAAAGAAGTGTTTGAACAAAGAAACACAAGTTTAATTTAAATTGGAATCTGTTGACAGCGTACCAAATCTATTAAAGAATTCTGAGGTAAGAAGAGAGGAGACCGAGTAGGAGACCCAGGAATTGATCCTGAGAAGAAATATTTAACATCAAGGCTGGTGGTGGTGAGAAGAGGAAAAAGTGACATTATGAAAAAAAAAATCATATTTAAAATGATGTGGACAGAAAACAAGGTAGAGATTAAGTAGGGTTTTAAAAATAGCTATTAAATATATTTAGTATACTTAATGATGTTAACCCTATCACTGTGGATAGGGTTTGGGGCTTTTGATGCAGAAATCTTTTTTTTTTTTTTTTAAAGATTTTATTTATTTATTTGAGAGAGAGCGAATGAAAGACAGAGAGCATGAGAGGGAGGAGGGTCAGAGGGAGAAGCAGACTCCCTGCCGAGCAAGGAGCCCGATGCAGGACTCGATCCCGGGACTCCAGGATCATGACCTGAGCTGAAGGCAGTCACTTAACCAACTGAGCCACCCAGGTGCCCCTTGACGCAGAAATCTTATATGCAAATCCCACTGGTTGATATCCATTGCCTTAGGTTTATTTAGGTTAATTATTTAACTCCTGCAAGTCTGAATTTACTCATCTGTAAAATGGAGATGAGAACAGACCTTCCTGTGGGGATGGGGCACAATATAATGTATGTAATGTATTTAGGTGATGCCTCGGTATTATGAGCAATGATGAAGGCTAGATCTGTGTTTTAAGGTCAGTCAGTCCATAAATATTCATACTGCCAAGAGAGAAACTCTCCTGTACCCTAAATAGTCAGGAAAATAGCTGTGATCATTAACCAAATATCCTAGTCCTGTATATTACAGATAAATTTCCATTTTCCAATAAATGGAATTTTAATCACATGGTGTACTACTATAACTATATTTCATAAGTATAGTCTATCTTACATAATTAAAAAAGCACCTTAGGAATGAACAAACTTATGTTTAAGTTTTGCAATGTTCGATTTTATCCCAATATTCATACTCAATATTTTTAACTTTTATATTTCCTCATAGTAAATCAAATAAAATGAAACCAAATTTTCAAAAATGGATTAGGTTTGCTTTGTGGCAGAAAGGTAATTCAGGAGAAGGAAGTCTTTCCATATCTTCCAATTCAGCAGAATGAAAGTTTTTGTTTGAGACAAGTGAATTTTATTTTGTGGTAACCTAATTAGTTGTTTGAAGTCTAAGATTTACAATAGAGTTATATACATATAATTGCCCATTTTTTACATGTACTTTTAAGAAAAATATAAGCCTGGTAGATAGCTCTACAACATATTCCACAAACATTTCTCCCTTTTTCCTCTTACTCTTTAGGAAGATCGTATCTTCTATTCTAATCAACTCATCTTAAAGATTAGTAGGGAAAACTGGACCTGTTGTGAGTGAATCCACTTAAAACCTATGCTAGTGGGAATCCACTCAACAAACATATATTATGTGCTAGTTTATTCAATCAATTCTGCTAAGTGCATAAAAAGTCTTTGATTATAAAATCTCTTTTTCATTTCTTCACAATTCCTCTTATGAGATTTGAGTGTCTTGTTCTTTTCCTTATGATGATGGAGAATAATTTATCATAGGAATCCAGGAACTGTTTCTCCACATTAAATTCTCAAGAATACAGGCCTTCCTTTATCAACTTTAGATATAATTGTAACATTTAGAGGCAGAGATCCTAGTGCCATACTGGATTAAAATCTTGACCCATCCACGTATTAACTCTGTGACCTTAGGAATGTTAGTTAATTTCTCTGTGTCTCATTTCATCATCTATGAAATAGTTGTAAAAACAGCATTTATCTTATAAGGGTAGCTTGATAATTAATTGAGTTAATATTTCTGAAGTACTTCTGAGTATCTCACATATAGTAAGTCCTGTGTAATGATTCCCTTATACATGATTTTATCTAACCATGTAAAGGATCTTTTTATTTTGGGAGCTTAACATATGAGAAATGAATTGCTATTGGGACACCTGGGTGGTTCAGTCGGTTGAGTCCGACTCTTGATTTTGGCTCAGGTCATGATCTCATGGTTCGTGGGATTGCTCCCCTTGTCGGGCGCCATGCTTGGTGGGGAGTCTGCTTGAGGATTCTCTCCCTCTGCCCCTCCCCTAACTTGCATGCTCTCTCTCCCTCAAATAAATAAGTCTTAAAAAAATAAGTGAATTGCTATTTGGAAAATGGATAGTTATTCAATACATAAGGCAAATATTTTATAATTTCATCTTTTCTTAAACAAAAGAGTATTGTCTTTCATATGAATAAAATTTACTCTTTTCAAAGTTCTAGACTGTTTCCAAGGTTTAAAATAGTCTATAATTTGATGAAAAAAATTATTGAAAGCACAAAATTATATAGCTTTTATCATACATCTCTCACACATCATTTTTCTTTTTTTAAGTTTTTTTTTTTTTAGATTTTATTTGAGAGAGAGAGCAGAGTGAGAGAGAGAGAGCACATGAGTGGGGGAGGGAGGGTGAGGGAGGGGGGCAGAGGGAGAGGGAGGAGCAGGCTCCCCACTGAGCTAGATCCCAAACCCCATGATCAGGACCTAAGCCAAAGGCAGATGCTTAACCGACTGAGCCACCCAGGTGCCCTTTACCCACCATTTTTCAGAGCAAAAAACTAATATAATAGGGATGACGAAATATTTAAGCTATTAGTGACTATAAGATAAAATCTCTGTTTTACAAAGGGGACAGAATTTTAGAAAGATGCAGCTCATTCCTCAGAATTTCACCTTGGGACAGTAACAGGGCTGGACTTAGAACTCAAGCCTTCTGACTACCTGGATTTCCTAGAGGAAAGATTTCCTCAACACTACAATCATGCCTCAGATCTCTACACCTTAAATATTTCATTAGCTTTCTCTTATCTCTTTCCTTCTCCTTGAAGTATCATAATCCGAGCCACCTGTAGTATTTTTGGAGTAGAGACACTATAGTTTGCTCTTATGTTGGCCTCCTAACTTTGCCTTCAGCCAGCAAATCACTACATCATTCCTGTGGCTCTAACTCCCAAATGGATGCTATATCTATACCTTTATCTCCAAGTCCACATTGCAATCATCTTTTGCCGAAATGATTCCAATGATTCTACTTTTCACCCAGGACCTTACAATAAAGTTTTGACATTATAGTCAGAGCGATTTCTTAAAAAATGTAAGTTAACATTACAGGCAGAGACTTCAGAGTAAAATATTTTCACCTTACTGCTTAAACCCTCTAATTGCTAGAATTACATCTTGGATAAAATCGAAATTGCTTACATAGGTTAAAATGCACTTCTGTAAGATCTGGCCCCTGCCTACCTCTCCAATCTCTCTCCTCTACCCTCATTTTGTCCCAGTTATACTGTTCCTCTTGCTCCTTCTGGAATACACCAGATATTTGTGCTTTAGAATTGATCCCCTAACTAGACTCTATCACATCATGTGTTCTTATGCTCTGCATAATATTACGACAAGATTAATTTATTTTATTCATTTATTAGTTTTTATTGCTATTCTTGAGGGCAGGAAACATCATTCTTTTTATGACTTATCCCTGTGCCTAGATCAGAACTTGGCAACACAAATTTACTCAGTAAGTATTTGCTGAATGGGTGATTATGACTTTTATGGTCATTATAGGGTCAACTATCTTCCAGGTCAACTATCAGTAGATTGTTATCACTACTTACTAAAGAAGATATATTCCTTAATACTCTTTCTCTAACATACACTCAGGATGCCCCTACCAGAGCTTGGACCTTGGACTTCTTCAGAGTGTTCTTGATCAATTTCAACAGTTCTCTCTTAGTTCTATAATAAACATGATCTTTGTTCACAGAAAGAGAACCTATTTTCAGTATCATAAAAGAGTTTCTTACATGAAGAGTATATATAAGAGTTCTATCTGAGGGACAATATTCATTTATGTCTCTAGCCTTTCAGTAATTTTCCTTACTTCATAAAATGCAATTTTCCCCATTACTCTGTCGTCTCCTTGAGTCTTCTTCTTTTGCCTGCATGGGACCCTCAGATGTAAAAGCAATAGCGTCAGCATGTTTGCTGATGTGTATACCCATTAGAGTGCCTAGTTAGAGTAACTTGCCAACGATGAGCAATCAAAAATTATGAGCTAGTGATGAAGATTCTGGTCCTTATGTGCCTGTGTGCCTGTATTAATTCAGGCAGTGAGGAATTTATGTCTTCACTGGGTATTGGGTATTGGGAAATGTAAGGGCTATGTGTTGCTGTATATAACAGCACTTTCTTAATTAAGCTTGGAAGCCAGAATTAGCTTTACTCAGTATGTATTACTGCCTTACAGATGAGAACACTGAGGCAGTGCAGCAGGATGAAAGATGCCAGCAGTTTAATTACAATATCTTAGTGTTATATAAAAAAGATAATTCTGTTCCTTTAACTTGAAAAAAAAAAAGGTTATTAAATTATTGAAAAGAACTTAATATTTGCTTCCTGCAGATTTTCTTTCCAAGTATATTCCCTAATTAAATAATATTTTTAGACATGTTTACTTTTCTTCAATAATAAATAATGTCTCAATGGTTGTGTATTTTTATTTTTACTAGGAGGTAAGCTAGTGTGAACCAGGTGACTTGCAGTGTGCAGAGAATAAAAGTACCTGAATTAAGAATTCAAGTTGTTGTAAATGTCATTAATAGATTCTAGGTTTCAGGTAAATTTCAGTTTTCCTATACTGACTGTAACTATGAAAAATAATTTAAATATTTTATAAAATATTTAAGATTAAAGAAGCAAAACCAATGCTAATCGAAAGACTCCCCAAGACAATTTTTCTGTGTTGTCATTTTTTATATATGTATTTCACGAGTAAACTACTTCAGTGATTTGTGTTAAGAGACTTTAGAGAAACTGACAAGGGTTACTACCTGATAATTTATTGGAAGAAATGAAATTCTCATTTACTGAATTCTATAAAATATATCTTGATATCTTGAACATACTCATGTTGAAATGCAGTACAAATGTCTAAATGATAAATTAGCTTTTGTTTCTTGGTTATTGAAAAATAGATAAAATTCACAAACTGAGCAATTAGACATGTTTTCTTCTATTTCCTAAGATGCAATTTGATTATAATTCATGTGTAATTTCTGAACCACAGTACCTTAGGCTTTTTGCCAAATGTTTCCAACTTAAGCCAGCCATTATACTTTGGCCTAATTAAAAAATAAACTGCACAGAACTCTCAGGTTTTCACAACTTCCCTATCTCTGCCTTCTGCAGGCAATCAAAGCTATGTCCACACTGGTCTTGTATTAGGTGTTTATGAGTATACCTATTTCAACCATTAGACTGCGGGCTCCTGGCATGCAGAGAGTATCCCATATTCATCTTTGTATCCTCTTATACCCAACAGCAGGCCTCCTAAATGGTCTGCTGAGCACTAGTAAGCTTTCAGTAAATACCTATTGAATTAAATTGGATGGGAGGACTGAGAAATTATACTAAGAATCTAGGTAATGGAGACTGTCAGTCACCGTGTAACTAAGCAGCACAAGGGAAAATGCTGAGTGTGCATGCTTGCATTGCTGGAGGGAACACAGGCACAGAGGCTGCCAATTGAAAGCATCACAGGACAGAAATATATAATTTACTGAGCACTTAATATGTATCAGGTATACAGTGAAACACCATACATGCACCATCTCATTCAATCAATCACAGCCACTTTATAAGGTAGGAAGGATTTATCTCATTGCAATATACATAGAACCCAGAGGCAATATGGAGTGATGGTTAAGACTTAATGCATTCTGCTTTCAGACTTGAGTTTGATTCCTGGTTTTGCCAATTAAAACCACTCTGTAACACTGACACATGTAGGAGCCTAGATGGTAATTGGGAAAGATTTCTCAAAATGTAAAACAACATTTTTTGACATTGCTATCACATTTCTATTAGTTTTCTTGTATTTGAATGAGAGCCTGGTATTTATGACCCTTCACAATTTGGTCCTGGGAAGTCTTCATAACTTCTTACCTATTGTGTCAATTAATGTGGCTACTCTAAACTACTTTTTGTTCCCCAAACATACTCTACATCCTCCAGAGCCTTTGAAATACTGCTCTTTAACCTAGAATACCCTTGTTCGAAGTTGACCTCAAATCACAGTTTCTTCATGAGATTGAGATTTTTCTATCTAATAGACAGTTGTTGCTGCCATTGTTCTCCATGATTTATCTGCATCAATTAAGCTCCATATTAAAGTTAACTTGTGGTCATCCCCAGCCTCGTCCACTAGCTAATGGATTCCTTGAGGTCAGAGACAATTACCAGATTCATATTTATATTTTTTACATTGTAAAGTACATATCAATATCTGAAATTAAACATTAGTTGTTTAAAGAACTAATATAATTCCACAGAAGTTAAGACTGACAAAGATGGCAAAGCCAGGATCAGAACGCATACTGTCTTGCTCTAAATTCAGTCCTCTAACAGGTGGTTCTCAACCCCAGGGGCAGATTAAAATCACCTAAGGAACTCTGGAAGTTATTGATGGCGTAGTCATGCCCCAGGCCAATTAAATCAGAATCTCTGGGAAGTGTAGGTGAGGGTATTCCCCAGTGTTTCCAAGGTTATTCTAATTATTCTAATGTGCAACCAGGGTTGACAAGTACCATGACAAGACATGTGTGTTCCCTGTAACCCATTTCTACATTTTGAATGAAATTAGGAAAAATAATACCCGGATAATTGCCTTGCTTTCACCCCCAGATCATGTCCCATTCTATGAAAAAACAGCCATAGCTTCCAGCCATGGCTCATTAATGGTTTAACAATAATAAAAACCAAATTCATTATTATGTTACTCTTTTCAGACAAGATGCTTGCCACTAGCTAAGGTAGAAGAGGAGGCAGGAGAACTCTCCTCCAGCCTTCTCTTTGTCTCATATATGCCATATCAACAACCCTAATGCCTCAGGGCTCAGGTGTTTGCTTGGCCAGTGAACTCGGCTCAACTGTATTTCAGCAAACTCTTTTAGGAAACAAGAGTGCTAGTCTTGCTTGGTCAACTGGGGAGACAGCAAGTGAGACAGGGCTGAATAAATGCCAGACCCTTTGGTGTTACAGTCGCCATCCATGTTGGAGGAGGAAATTACATACACATAAATATCAACTTTCAAACCAGTGAAAATGATTTTGTTTCCCTAATTTTGAGTTCACTCTTACACAAAATGTATTCAGATACTGGCGCTTCCAATGTTAAATCTTTGGTTTAAAGACTTTTCATTATAAGTGGCTTTGTTATTTCAAGAACATCAGGCAAAGGAAAGAAGTAATAGTAAAATCTCCCTTCTGTTAAATTTGGTTTTTATCCCTATGTAGACTCGGTTTTGGTTCCTTCAGCCAAATGAAAATCTTAGGAATTAAAAGGGCCAAAGCAAAGTACTCACTAGTTTCACTTTATCCCCTTAGGTCTTCTTATGCTGCAGCTAAGCAATCCTGAGTGCTATTTATGTCATATCCTATGCAAACTTGGCAAAAGTGAAGCAGGAGTAGGGAGTTCTGTAGTTATTGGGCTAAAATTTAGAAGCTGAAAGTTGGAACAGCAAGCAGATGAGAGCTAGCAACTATGCTGAATCTAGAATCAAAGGTATGCCAGATAGAGATGACAGCACAGGGGAATTTAAACAGTCACAGACAGATTTCTTTTTTCTCCTGTATGGGTCCTTAACAGCTCCAGCAATGTTTTCAGACCCTAAGATACCTTAAAGATGTCTTCTAACTAAAGAGTCTCCTTATTTCTCTTTGAAATATAATAAATCCTTTAAAAGTGTTTTAAGAAACTGAATTAGGATATAGAAGGCAACACTGTTATCTTAATTGAGGTTCCTTCAGATGATGACTCTGAAATAAAAATCCAGTCTAAGTTGTTTATTTGGAAAGTGAAAAGGGCTGGGGGGGGTTGGAGGGTGGGTGGGTAGTGAGATAAGGAAGGAAGGCAGCACCTTAAAAAGATGTTTTTAAGCCAGCTACCAGCATGGGTGATTATGGAGTTTAATCCAGCTGGGAAACTATGAGAGCCAAGAGTAGAACAAGCACCTGAGAATTATCCCACCAAAGAGGTGAGGAAGTTGGGATATTTATATACCAATTCTCATCAGTCATTCACTGAAGGCTGCTCCTGGGGCACATTAATTCCCCACAGAGTAAAATCCAGCCTCAAGGGGCCAGTGAATTCTGAAATGGTAAGAGTGAAAGGATGAGACATGATAGCACCTGCTATAAGTATAGATTTGCTTGTTGTGTACTGTTCCTTTCAGAATTGTAGTATTTCCACACTTAGGCCCTATGGATATTCAAATTACCCAAACTCTCATAGGCAGTCTCTATTGACCCTGCCCATTGCTAGTTCTTGGGTCAATTTATGAGGGATTCTGGTATTTCCATTTAGGTGTAATTGGATCCTCATTCATCACATACATATTATATACTGTCACCCACAGTGAAGGAAGTTCTGCCAAATTTTAAAACCCTGAACTAGAATAGCACATGATTTTTTTCAGCAAACCTACAAGCATCTTGAAAATATTGGTTATTTTTTGTATTATAAAAGTAGAGCTGGTTTATTTGGTAGAAGCTAAAATTTCTGAACTAAGTAGAGACCATACAGTGACCTAAAATTTGAAATGCAAACAGTGGACCTATGATTGCTGTAAGCTTCTCTTGGAGCAAACCCTAATAATTTCCCATCTCCAAAGTCAAAAGGATATAAATGTTAAAAGTAAAAGGACTTTGTGGTGAAAAGTGGGGGTAGAGATACAGGACATTTTTGAGGCTACATTCATCTTTCTAAAGAGACATAATCAGAATTCTATTCTACTATACCCATTTCTAGTCTAAATCATAACATGGAAATGCCCATACATTTAAAAAGCATTATAATTTTGTTTGGAGAAAATAACAGCAAAAAATTACAGGATTTTTAAAATTTCACTGCTCACTGTCCCTACATAAGTAACAATAATATTTTTTAGGCAACAAACCTTACCTGACCTAACATTCATAGGACCTGCATGGTTCTGCATTCTGAAAGCAAGCTTGTTTTCCAAGGTATATTTCTTAAACAATTTAAGACAAGTATTTAAAAGGCATTGTGATACTGATAATCTTCACTCATATTTGTTGCCACATCTCATACTATAGTGTCCATAAAGTCTGAAAACATAGATAATATTATTTATTTTTTATAGATAGAAGTTGTCCTTGATGGTGTTATATTTTCACATGTCCAGACTTTATAGACATCCTGTAGAAGAGTTTCTAGTATCCTTAGCAAAAGAGAATGTAATAATGTCACAGTGGCAGATAATTTTCAACACTGAAATTTGTTTTTTTCCCCACAATAATATCCCTAAGAGTTATCCACATTAAAATATATAAATGTAGTTGATTCACTGCAAATGATGTCTAGTATACCATTATATGAAAATACTATAATTTGCCTATTTCTATATTGCTGATCACTTAAGTTACTTAAAACTATTTGCTTTTTGGGGCGCATGGGTAGCTCAGACAGTTAAGCATCTACCTTTGGCTCAGGTCATGTTCCTGGGGTCCTGGGATTGAGCCCCACATTGGGCTCCCTGCTCAGCAGGGAATCTGCTTCTCCCTCTGTCACCATCCCCCCACCTTCTGCCACTGTGTTCCCTCTCTCTCTCTCAAATAAATAAAATCTAAAAAAATAAAAATAAATAAAACTATTTGTTTTTAAAAATAATGCTGTGATAAACCTCCTTGCACATGTTATCAGGTATGCATGTAGGAAAATATACTGGAAAATATGCAATTTCTGGATCATAGACTACATACTCTTCAACTTTACTACATGCTACCAAATTTTTCTCTATAGTAATTAAGCCAATTTATAGTTTCAACAGCAATGAATTAGAGTTCCTATTTCCCCACATCTTCAAACATAGATGGTATAATCAACATTTTGGATTTTTGCCAATCAGGAATGTATGAAATGGTATTTTATACATTTTAATTTACATTCTCTTGATTTTGAAGGAGGGTGTGGATGATTGTGTAATTATTTCTAAACATTTACTACTAACTATAAGAGTATTCCCTATCTACCCACTGACATTAGGCTGATCCTGTGTCTTGCTAATATAATAGGGACACAAATGATATATGTCATTTCTAAGTAGAAGTTTCAAGAACCATCACATCATTCTACCATCTCTCCTTTCCCTCTGCCTCCCAACAAAAAAATCTCAGAAAAAGGCTGGTCCTCAACCTGTATTATAGAATGAAGAAGAGCCATTGGGCTAAGCCCCACAGTAAACATATAATGTAAACAAGAGGTAAAATTATCATTGAAGCCACCATTGAGATTTTGGGCCATTTGTTTTCACAACATAACCTAGTTAATATAGAAGACTTATTACATGAATTTGTACTTAAAATACAGTGTTTCTATTAAAAAAAAAAAAACCTAAAATATATGGTATCATCTCCTAGGCCAGGCTATAGAATAGTTATTGAGCTGGGAAGATGGTAACTGATTATATGGTAGTGAAACAGTTAGTAAATTGATAACACACCAAAACGGCATATAGTTTTATACGAAAAACTGGGAAATTAAATGTTACTATGTGTGTCTTAAGTGTTTGGCTGGCTATATTTGACCGTGTCACAAGAAGAGATGAGCTCACAAACACACATGAAATTGGCTCTTTTGCAAAGAGCAATGGAAGTGAATAGATACTGAAGACTCATGTCTTGTAGGGTTGAAAGAATTGACTGTTTCTCATCTCTATCCATTGAGAAATGTTTTCAGTGGCAAAGGCTGAGAAACTAACTCAAGGGCTAGGCTACCACACACTTTATTAAAACTTCTGAACTGATTAATTTGGCCCCCAATAAATCCTTTAGGACAAAATGGTTAAGGGAAAAGATACTAAAGGCATGGCTCTCCCAAGGTCTAGGTACTGACAGTTAAATTGAGAGAGAGGCATTATCTGAACAAGATTTTTGAGTTTAGCATATGGAACAGGTTAGACTTAAATGATGAAAAGATAACCAAGTTGTTAAGAGTTGTGAGCTGTACTGCCATAAAAGCTACTAGTCTGGATTAGAAAAGTTAAAAACTTAAAAACAATTATTGGGCCCAAAATTCTATCGATAGGAAGTAGACTGAGATGTTAGTTTAGTTCCTGAGGAAGGCATTATTTTTCAAACATTCACTTTCAGATATGGCTAAGGTACATCTTGGGAAAGGGAGGACAATCCAGACAGTGAAACCATGGGCCACAGAAACAGTAGACTGGGGAGTTATATCCAGGGTATAGAACCTAAAAAGCAAGAACAATTCCCTACTTTTGAAAACATACCACATTTTATTAATTTCCACTGCTTTAAAATAAACCTTGATGACCTCTCTTTTTTTTTTTTCTAAGAATGATAGTCAATCTCAAGATGTTAAGTAAATAAAAAAAAAAGGTATTAGGGGTGGTTTATAAAATAAAATACCATGGCAAAGGTAGATCTCTATTATTCCAAAATAATAGAAAATTATTTCAGGTATATATATTTTATAATTCTATCTATAAAAGTATAGAAAACATATTATTTTTTAGTGGTAGTTTAAAAAAAATTTCAAATAGTGAGTTCATTATATTAGCTTGAGAAAAACAGCTGACTCAGTTTAAACTATACCATAGAACTGAACTAATCCTGCTACTGAGGGGCTGCTGAACGCATGTCAGCTGCTGCAGAATCCATTGATCGCCTCAGACATCGATTGGTTAATTTAATGAAAAAGGAAGGTTTGGAGTCCGAATAAATTTACAGTGCTGACTGACAGGATCTTACCTGAAGTTATGTTCAGAAAAACATACACGTCCGTGCGTGTGCACACATGTACACTTACACATACCCAACCAACACTGCCAAGAATGGCTAACATTTTTTTTTAAAGATTTTATTTTATTTATTTATTAGAGAGCGAGAGAGAGAGAGAGAAAGAGAGAGAGAGAAACAGCATGAGAGGGGAGAGGGTCAGAGGGAGAAGCAGGCTCCCCGCTGAGCAGGGAGCCCGATGTGGGACTCGATCCCAGGACTCCGGGATCATGACCTGAGCCGAAGGCAGTCGCTTAACTGACTGAGCCACCCAGGCGCCCCTGGTTAACATTTTTAATATTAAAAAGTGAGGTCATCACTTTTAATGAAAGAAGAGAAAAGATATTGACAAAGGAAAATCCTATCTAGAATAACATACCTGTTTTTTACATGAATTTGTAAAGAATATGAATAAAGTGTGAAATATTCCTTTGCTTTCCCTCAAAATATGTATCTGAGAGACTTTGAATCAGGGTGATGACACTTTCAACTCATAAAATATAGTGAAGACATAAAATACAGCTGGACAACAGCATAATTTAGTGTAATCTCATTTTTATCTAATCTATCACAATGTTCTAATTAGAAATAAAGTTATACTAATTACTGATGTTAAGACTTTTACTCTCATTCTATGTATTCAAAATGATCTGTAGTTATTAAGTCATCACTGTTCATGGCATTCAAATGAAATGATATTAAAAAAACTATATTTATACATAAATAAAATAATTAAATGTTATGGTAGTAATCACAAAGGAGATTCATGTTCACTGCAGAAAATGCAGAGTACAGATAAGCAAAAATTTTTCATCAATTAAATTAATAAAAACATCAACTAATATTATATATAACCTTGAAATATTTTTTATGTATACACACACTTAATTTTATTTATGAACATATATATACATTCTATCACAAGCCATTATTTTCATTTAATAAAATGTGAACATCTTTCTGTGTTCTTAAGTTGATTTCTACATAATCATTTTTTTTTTTTTAAAGATTTTTTTTATTTATTTATTTGAGACAGAGAGAATGAGAGAGAGAGAGCACATGAGAGGGGAGAGGGTCAGAGGAAGAAGCAGGCTCCTTGACGAGCAGGGAGCCCGATGCGGGACTCGATCCAGGGACTCCAGGATCATGACCTGAGCCGAAGGCAGTCGCTCAACCAACTGAGCCACCCAGGCGCCCTCTACATAATCATTTTGACAGTTGGGTAATACTTTAAATATATGAGGTACAGTAATTTAATTAGCCAATTTCCTCTTATTACGCTTTATGTGGTTTCTATTTTCTTACAGTTTTAACAAAAAGATAAATAATTTTGTTGGAAAATAGCTAATGCTCATTCAGAATTATTTTCTTAGGATAAATTCCTAATGGGACTGTTGAATAATGGTAAGGAATTACATTGTTTTTCAATATATTGTTAAATTGCCAGCAGAAAGGTGTTGCTGATTCTAATAGTTTTATATGAAAGGGATAATTTTCCTGCCGCTTACTATGCCTATTTTCATATTACTTAATAATTTATAATTTAATGTTGTATATCATTGTTTTAATTTGATTTTTTAATTTCTTGTGATAATCAACATTTTTCCAAGGTTATGGAATTTTATTTAATTTTTACTTAAGTCAGTGGGATGATATTCAGAAAATCACATTGACTCTACTTGGTCACACCTCATTTGAAAATGGGGATAACATGATTACTACTCAGATCACACATGAAAGTTAGAGATATATATGAAAATCCTTTATGAATTTCAACTACAAAGCATTAATAAGTGAAATTAGGGGCACCTGGGTGGTGCAGTCAGTTAAGCACAGACTCTTGGTTTTGGCTCAGGTCCTGATCTCAGGGTCCTGGGGTCAAACCCAGGATGAGGGCTCTGTGCTCAGAGCTGCAGCGGGAATCTGCTTGTCCCTCCCCCTCTCCTTTGGCTCCTCCCCACCCACACACTTGCAGGCATAAACTCTCAAGTGAATAAATAAAATCTTAAAAAAAATAAAATATATGTACCCTTCCTCCACAAAAACAAAGGGGAAAACTGCCATATTTGAACATTTCTATTATAAATTTTTGTCTTTATTGCCTCTGGCTATTTGGTCCCGGGCACTTCAGGTCCCATTTTGAAGCAAAACAAAGGCTGTGGCCTTAGGGTTCATCACTCACATAATTCAAGCTTTCTTATTTAAGACACTGAAATAAACTTAAAGTCTTTTCTGATATGAAGCCATGTGGGAAGTAACATTGTTTGCAAATATCAATGAAGAAAATTGCCAACTCTCTTAAAGGTACTTTGTCCTAGATTAGACTTCCTGGAGCTACTTTCTTCTGCACAAAATCATCAGGGCTGTTTGAAACTAGATTGATTTCTTCATTTCTTTCTGTTTCTGACAAGATTAAGACACAGTTATCTTGACTTCATTAATTTTCCATAATGGCACATGCTGTGTATGTCCCAGGAGAGAAACCACAATATGCTAACAATAAAAAAAATTATAGCTTTGAACAGGCAATTGATAACAACCAATCTATAAAAACTGTCAATGCAAAATTGACAATTCTGTGTATTTCTTAAACTTATTTTCAATATTGTTCCCCTTTATTTTTATTTAAAAAAAAATTTTTTTTTAAAGATTTATTTATTTGACAGAGAGAGACACAGCGAGAGAGGGAACACAAGCAGGGGGAGCGGGAGAGGGAGAAGCAGGCTTCCCGCGGAGCAGGGAGCCCGATGCGGGGCTTGATCGCAGGATCCTGGGATCATGACCTGAGCCTAAGGCAGATGCTTAACGACTGAGCCTCCCAGGCTCCCCAATATTGTTCCCCTTTAGATAAGCATGTCTGTAATATGGAATTAAATGATAAATTTAGGGGAAAAAGTCAGTATTCTTAAGGAATTTCAGTAAGAAACAATTATTTGTCTCAGGAAAATCTTAATTTGTTGCTTTATGAGAATATATTAGAAAGATATGCTTTGTTATTTGAGTTGTAGACAATATAAGCCAAACTATCAAACTGAAAGAAATAAACACAATGTGTAATTTTTTAAAAAGATTTTATTTATTTATCAGAGAAAGAGAGAAAGGAAAAAAGAGCACAAGCAGGAGGAGCAGCAGCTCCCCGCTGAGCAAGGAGCCCAAGGCGGGACTTGATCCCAGGATCCTGGGATCATGACCTGAGCCGAAGGCAGAAAGCCAACCCACTGAGCCACCCAGGCGTCCCCACAAGGTGCAATTTTTTGAAAAACAACTGGGACGTCCTAGCTGACCTTCAGAAGGTCAGAGAGTGGCCCAAGTACTTCCTAAGGAGGTCAGTGGGCCTTTTCTCTGAGGTATGGCCACCAGCATGACTCATCTTCCTGAACTCTTGGCTGTTACATTTCTCCCATTACAAGTTTTAATTCAAAGAGGAGGGGTTCTAATTGGCCCAGCTGCACCTGCTCCTGGATAAATCACTATGTTAGAGGTCAGAGGCATCAGAACAGTCCCAGTGTCTGGGGTAGCCACTGGGCCCTGGAGCCATCCGAATAGAGGTGATGCTCAAGAGATAAAGCTTTAAGTTGCTTAGATAGATTTGGTGTCCCTGCCATAAATCTAGCTTTCCCATTTGCCTTTTTAAGAAAAGTTATCAACCACTGTGTGTCTACTACTGATACTTCAAAATCACTTTACCAGATATTCTAATGATTAAAAATAATAACTTCAAATTTATTAAATAGAATTTTAAAACAGTAATTATTTAGCATAGTACTTGCATGATTTATTTTGCAATCTAGAAAGTGTCTACAAACACAGAAAAGTAAAAAGCGTAGTACATGTTTGCATTTAAATGCATCATATGTGGCTTTGACAGGAATTAATAATTTCCAATTTTATGCATTTAGATTAATTAACTTTTATTTTCACCTCCTGTTTGAATTATGGACTATATGTGCCTGAATAAGTAGCAGACTAACAATTTTATAATGATAAGAGGAAAGTTGCTGGGAATACTTGTGGAATTGAGACTCTAGTCAATGTTGTGTTTCCTGATACAATAGTAATTCAACTTAATTTCCCAAAAATCTTCTGACTCTGATACCCTGGCATATTTGGGGACTAGAATCCAAATAATCTAATTACAAATCTAATTTTTTTAACCACTACAATGCAGTGGCCTCCTTATCCAAAATGGGTTTACTAAATGTGTATTTCACAGTATTTTTCTACATTTGTATGAACTTTGGGAAATGTTTTGGATGAACAGAAATTTCTACCAATAGCTCATTGTTATGGACTGAATTTTATTCCTCTAAAATTCATATGTTGTAGCGCTAACCCCCAGTATCTCACAATGTAACTGTATTTGGGATTGGGCTTTTAAAGAGATGATTAGGTTAAAATGAAACCCTAAGGGTGAGCCCTAATCCAATCTGATGGATGTCTTTATAAGAAAAGGAGATGAGGACATACCAAGAGATACCAGGGATGCACAGAGAGGCAAGGCCAAGTGAGAACACAGGGAGAAGACATCCATCAGCAAGCCAAATAGAGAGGTCTCAGGAGAAACCAAACCTGCAGACACCTTGATCTTAAACTTCTAGCATTCAAAACCATGATTAAATAAATTTCTGTCATTTAAACTACCCAGTCTGTGGTACTTTGTTATGGCAGCCTGACCAAACTAATATGCTCATAATTGTTTAAATATCTTGAAAATAATGTTTTAAAAATTTAATATAAATCTTATTTCTAGAATATGCTAGCATGTCACCTTTGACATTTAAGTTTTAATATGTTTCAAAAGTAGTTCATGGCATTTTACATTGACATTTGTTACTACCAGTAGTTTATTTAACTTCTCAAAATTTAAGTCTAGGTCTAATCAAAACCTCTGAGACATTTCAAAACATGCTCAATATATTTATATAGCATATGGCATGCGAAGTAATAGAAAATGACAAAATCTAGCATGTTAGACTAAAATATCAAATCATATTCTATGGAAATCTGTATATGAAATAATTTTGTTATTGCTGACTACAAATCACTTTTCAGATCATCAGTTACCCAAGGCCACTGTTTGCTCAGTAAAAATGTAAATACTCTTGATTCCTTGAAAACATAATAGTTTGGTTGTGTTATGTAACTGGTCATTTGAGCAACAGGGCATTAGACTGATGATGCTATTATTCAAAGAAAACTAGTTAAGCTATTGATGGATAGTATAACAGTAAGTACATCTCTGCATTTTAGAGCAATTCCTTTATTTTAAGACATGGCACTTTGGTAATGTTCTGATCAAAGCAGATGTATACAAACCTACAGTGATAAATATTCATGGGTCAGAAGCAACACTTAAAAATGAATCTAATTCAGTCCAAAAAAAGTTTGGTATTGTGTTTAACTATATGACTGATTTTTTATTTGCTTAAAGTTGTATCAAAGCATGAATTCATGTTTCCTCTGTGTATGTACTAGTCAGGGATTTTAGAATGAGTAAGAATCACAGTGAAATTAGGTAGTTCTGCTTAAGCTATCCATTCCTGAAATAGTTGCAAGGACAAGGTTTCAGGATTCTGGATAGGAAAGCAAGTAGCTTTCCAGCTGGACTTCTTGATCACTTATTTATTAATTCCACATTTATTTATTAAGAGACTTCTCCGTGCCAAGAAATGCAAAGCTCCACAGGAGATACACAATAGCTAAGATATAATTCCTACTCCTGCATATTTCACATTTCTTGAACAGTATATCCCATGGAGCTCACTACATACTCTGTCAAACCACTGTCTCACAGCAAACTTTCAAAAGAGCAGTGTATACATACCATGTTCATGCTAGCACCCACCACCTCCTCGGCCCATTACAACATGGACTTGACTCCTACCATTCCACAAAACCTGCATTATGGGTAAACAAGTTATGGGTAAACAAGGGTTGCCTTTCTCAATTTTCTCCACGCAAATATGGCATTGGACGATGTTGAAATGCTTCCTTCTTGATTTGCTGCTTTGACTTGTATGATGGTATGGGCTTCTTGTTCTTCTGTAACTACTCCTTAATTTTAATCCCTAATTCCCCAAGATTTCCTTGGGACCCCTCTGGAGTTTATTCTTGATGATTTTCATGGTTTTGGCCTCTCACAGATCACGCAGCCTTATGACAAATTATCTTCTGGCCATCTTACTAGGTGGATATTTAAACTCATTAGGTCCTGAACCTAGGTCCTGAACCTAGGACCATTTTCCCTCTCCTCACTAACTATATGCTGGCTTATTTAAATCTGATTCTCCTCTACTTTGTTGTGATTCTGGTAATAGAGTTACCATTCTCATAATCACTAACACTTGGGTCTTCGATCTTAGCTTGCCTCCAAATTCACCCAGATACCACACCAAACCAATTCAAACACCCACTGGCTCTATCCTTGCAGTATTTTTGCATGTCTCCCTTCCTTTCCATGCCTGTTGTTTTCTATCTTCATTATCTCTTACTTATAAACATAGCTGACTGGATTCCTGGCCACCTTTTTCTCTCCCAGATTCTACCCACTGATATCACTCTCTTACACATTAATCTTACTACATATTTCTTCCATGATTGAAACATGATTCAAGCTTTATCTATGTCTCTCCCCTTTAATTCATTAGATGGTAGATAATTTATTTCTATGCCTTTGGAATAACTATTTGTACTTAATTTTTTCACATCATTCATTCATTCATTCATTCATTCAACAAACACTGATTAAACATACATATATATATATATTTTTTTTTGTCTCCATACCATACCAGGTAAAATCAATGTCTTCTGTCTCTTAAAAATCTGCAGCTGGTACTAAACTCCCGTGTTCAAATATCTTATTCTCCGGCTAAGACAGAATTGTGTCCTGGTTAGTTTCTAAACCTAATAGTGAGCTTATCACTCATTTTTGCATTATTCTCAAGAAAATAAAAGGGCTCTCAGATCCTCCAATCAACAATATGCAGAGTGCCTATGTGTCACTCCTTGAAATTTATTTCTCTCACCTCCTTTCAGACCTGGTCCCATTTCTCCTACTCTCTTCTAAGCATAAGCTTTATATTTGCAACTTTTTCCATGATTATAGCTTCATTAAGGGCTCATTCATGCAGATTACACCTAAGGTGTTAAAAGAAGTTTCTTAAGAGTGGCCTCTCAGGCTATATAATGTGGATTTCTTGATTCAATTGTGAGTTCCAAACAAGTTGGCTTTAATGGTAACAATTTTCACTTGCTTATTATTTTCAGCTATAAAACTGTCCCTCTTCCCAACTCCATCCCATATAGGGCTCTCTCACTTAATTCTTGAAGTCTCTGAGGGTATTTAGCAGGTGCTTATAAATAACATCTGCATTTTTCTTTCACTTTGGCTCCTTTTCTGGCCTCTTTGTTC
Source organism: Phoca vitulina (assembly GCF_004348235.1). Classification (NCBI taxonomy): domain Eukaryota; kingdom Metazoa; phylum Chordata; class Mammalia; order Carnivora; family Phocidae; genus Phoca; species Phoca vitulina. The sequence continues at coordinate 22,515,830 of NW_022589711.1, read as the reverse complement.
ATGTCTGCATTCTGAATCGCATATGAAATCTACTTTAGGTAAGTACATATAGGATTAAAATCTCTACAAACTTTAATTTGAGTTGGGGGAAGTCAATTCATTTATTCAAATGAAAGGTCTAAGATGAGGTTGAATGAGGAAAGAGGAAAGATAGCAGAGAATTAATATATAGCTGACTGCATTTTATGGAGTACTAGTATCTAAATATGTATCTGAGCACTTACATTAATTTGACAGTGATTCTATACGCCTGTAAATGAAATGGGAAGATGTGTCAGAGAGTGAATCTGCAAAGAGAGGCCATAATAAGCATCTAAACATGTTTTCAATGAAATCACAAAAACAGACAAGATACTGATGATATTTAAACCAGATGGGAAGAAAAATAGGGGTAGGGTAAGAGGGTAGAGGAAGAGAAGAAGGCAGATCTAAACACAGAAGAGAATTCTACTAGCCGTTGCCCTGAATCAATGTATATTCTAGATTGAAAATAAAATGGAAGAGAACCTTCTATTGCATCCATGTGTCTTACTGGCTAAGCTAACACATGCCTCTCATAAATATAGCCTCAGCAAATGTAATTCTACACCGAGTGTGACTTGAACCCTTGAAGATGTGCATGTTTCACCCCCCAATGACGACTAAACACCAAACAACTTCATTTGGAGCTCAAATGACAAAGTAACAACTGTTTCAGTGCTGGAGAAAACCTGACTGTGTAGGACATTTTTAGAGAGAATAAGGCAGTGTCCAATTTGGCACTTAAATATAACTATATATAATAAGCTGACATCAAATGTAAGATGCCACCCCATGTATACTACAAAAAAAGTGCTTTGGAATTAAGAGCAGAAGTGTTAGAATCTTTGATGAAATGAAAAAGTAGATCTCAGAATTTACAAACACAGTATTTTGAGTACAGTAAAAAGAATATGATAACTATTTTTAATGACTTTATACCAAATCACATTTCTAATTCTGCAGCAACACTATAAACAGAATTAATTATTTTAAGGGTATATGCCATGATGTAAAAAAGATGGAATCAATAGATCTTATTTACCTTAAAAATGAAATCTAGAGTGTATTTTCATGAATAAATTCATCCAAAATGAAATTCTATTATAACTTACAACTACTATTTAAATATTGCTATTTCTGAAACCAACTAGAGAGATAAAGTCTAAAATCTTAATATAGTAATAAAATAAGTAAATAAAGCTTCATAGGATTAAAATTGATGCTACAGAACTAGTAATGAGAGTTGTGAGAGATCTTTTTCTTAAAGAGCTTCTGGCCTCAATATATGATATATTTCAACACTTATTATCCATTAGAATCAATTATTAATAAATAATAATGTTTATTTCAAACAGATTATATACTAATATGAGTTGGATGAATTAGGCTGTTGTTCATGAAAAGCATCCCAATGAACACTATTCTTTAAAGTCTGAAAACATAAAAAAGAACAAAAGTAATCATTTATGACACCTTATAACTTAAAGCAAAAAGAATTATCAGCTGGCTAGCTTCGTTATTCATAGTCAGGATTTTGAACTTCAAAATTAATGACATGTCGAAGTCAATTCTCTAGTTCATTTGGATAGAGATTATTTTTAAATAAAAATTTAAAATATGCTCCCCAGTGGGGAGGGTATGTGCTCTGGTAAGCGCTGTGAATTGTGCAAGACTGTTGAATCTCAGATCTGTACCTCTGAAACAAATAATGCAATATATGTTAAGAAAGAAAAAAAGAAGAAGAAGAATGTAGCAGGAGGGGAAGAATGAAGGGGGGGAAATCGGAGGGGGAGAAGAACCATGAGAGACGATGGACTCTGAAAAACAAACTGAGGGTTCTAGAGGGGAGGGGGTTGGGAGGATGGGTTAGCCTGGTGATGGGTATTGAGGAGGGCACGTTCTGCATGGAGCACTGGGTGTTATGCACAAACAATGAATCATGGAACACTATATCTAAAACTAATGATGTAATGTATGGGGATTAACATAACAATAAAAAATTTAAAAAAAATAAAAAAAAATAAAAAAACCAAATACCTGATCACATCAAAAAAAAAAAAACACAAAAATGCAAAAAAAAAAAAAATTAAAATATGAATATCCATACCTCAACATATAGTTTTTAAAGAAATTAAACTAAAATCGATGTATAGAGAGAATTCAAGCATAAAAAGTTTAGAGTCTAAGTGAAACAGAAAACATAGAGACCTCATTATTCATTCATATGAAAAAGCCTCTGGTAGATTTTATTATTGTTCTCCAAAATTCCCTGCCTTATCTTGTGAGATTATACCTCTATGCCTTGGTGAATTGTGGTCACTCAAATTACTTTGTCCAAAAAAAATATAAACAGAAGTTTCTCTATTATTTCTGGGTAGAAGCTTTAGGAACCTACGTGTGCTTTACTATGCTTCCTTCCCCTGCAAACCACCCCTCACCCCCGCACCGCTTCCCTGCCCTTGCAGCCACTTTCATCGTGACCAGAAATTCGTAATAAAAGATATATCTTCAGCCTAGGACCTGCATGAAAGTGAAATGCAGCAGAGGAACAGCTGATTAGCACTGGTCATATAGCATGAGCAACAGAAAAAAACTTTGTTACGATGACCAACTCTGATTTAGGGGCCATTTGTTACTGCAAAATTACATAGTTGTTCTAAGGTACATGCCGCCCTTAGAGTTATGCAGTCTGTAGCCTGAACAACTGTTCACAGCAGCCCTCGCACTGCATTCTAATTAAATATTTTTCTAAAAAATTCTTTAAAACCAATGATTCTAGAACATCTGCCAAATCTGAACAAATATGATTTTTTTTAAACATGAGAAAACACTTTCAACTTCTATTCTAAAATAATTTTCCAAACTAATGTGAAAATCCATATAGTTAAGATATATATATGAACCCAGGCAGGGTTTCTTCTATGTACAAGTTTGTTGCTTTGATTAAAAAAAAAAAAGTACATACTTTCAGCTTTTCTACCCTAACTACAAAGGGTGAAAACATAAATGTTTTGCTAATTATTATCACTTCTTTTTTTACTTATAAAGACTTAAGATAGAACTAATTGCTTAGAGTATGTAAGTATTCAGGACTAAGAGCCACATCTCATGTCCTTCATAGCAGTACTTACATATTTGCACATAATAACAACAGATGGTATTACCAAATGCTTGTTCCATTAAATTTAAAACTTCCTTTGAGAGAGTAATTGCTTTCTGCAATAAAGCAATCACCCAAATTCAGTATTATAGAAACACAGAGGTCCCTTGGAAGGCAAGACTAATCTTGGAAGGAAGAGATAGATATATTTTCACAGGTGTAAAGAAATCTAGTCACGTCTTTTAAATGGAAAGCAAAAGTGTCTTTGTCAGACTGCACTGCAAACTTGCTTTGTATAGACAAAAGACACATTGTAATTTCTGCTGAATACTTAAAAATACACTTTCAAAGAAATCATTAATCATCAAAAGATAATACCATTTCAACTTCCAGTATGAAGCTCTTTACCTACTACTTTCTAGATTATTTTTTCCACCCAATGGTGCTCATCGATGCTAGTGAAAGCTTCATTGCCTTCTGCAGAAAACTTAACTGGCAGAGTCATAATGATCCCAGGCAGTAACAACCACTTCTAGCCTTTTTCACTTCAGTCCACACGCCCTGACATCTCTGCTCATTACCAACCTCAGACATTTTCTATTCCTCCTTAGAGCCAAACATTATACATTTATTTGCTCTGATTTCCATTTCCCATGATTATTATGCAACCTGAAACTTACCTAACTCTTATATCAATGAATAAAATTTAAGAAATGTGTATTAAGTACCTTGTAAGCTTAATACAGTATGTATATGCAGAAGATACAAAATTGGGGATAATTTATTAATGTGTGCAATCTAGGGCACCTAGGTGGCTCAGTCAGTTAAGCCTCTGCCTTGGGCTCAGGTCATAATCTCAGGGTCTTGGGATTGAGCCCTACATCAGGCTCCCTGCTCTGTGGAGAGTCTGCTTCTCCCTCTACCCCTACCCCTTGTTGTGCTCTCTCTCTCTCTTTCATTCTCTGTTTCTCAAATAAAGAAATAAAATCTTTTTAAAAATGTGTGCAATCTGATGTTGGAAATACAATCCATTATAAATCCCTGAAGTAGATCTTAGGCAAACTCTTATGAAATTTCAGAGAACAGGAAGGTTATACTTTGTTGGAGAGTCAAGAGACATTTGAGGAGATCTTGGTGTACAGATGATTATCTCCAAGGAAGAAACTATATAGGTCAGGTATAAGGAAGTGACAGCCAGTGATAACAGCACAAGCAAAATGATGCAAATACAAAAATAAAGACACTGTTTAATTAACAGTAAAATGGCCAGTTTTGCTCTAGCTTTGTATATGTAGGAGCAATAATAAATATGTTTGAGAAGGTGGACTGAGGCCATAGTGTCTTATCTGTTAAGCTGTGGATTTCATATTGAAGTTAGCCGGCAGTGGTGAGAAATAAAGGTTATTGCTAAGAGCTCTGTTCTTGCAAGATTAAGTCAGCCTCACAGTGGATTGAAGGCAGAATTGACTGAAGAAATAGTCATTAAAGTTCCAGAAAGAGTTAATAGGGCTTTCAAATAGGATGGTGGTATTAGGAATAAAGAGATGCGAATGGAATCATGAAAGAGTCAATAGGGTCTGACAATTAGTTAATTGTTTGTGAGAGGAGAGAAACTAAGAGTAGAGTTAATTACTTCATTATGAAGAGAAGATTGTCTCCCCAACTAGCAATATATGCCATATGAATACAATATATCCTCAACACCAAATACTGTTTCCAGTTCTCAATTTTAAATAGTATTTAAACCAAGCCTGTACTGCTTTGTAACTTTAAGAGAAACAATAACACTAAAAAGTAACAGAGGAGAATAAAAGTAAGCAACACAAGTAGTTAAGCTTACAGAAATCTAACAGTCTACGCAAAACACATAACAAAATCATCCAAAATAATGGTCAACGATAATATTTATATAGGTCATTTTACACAATTTCTATTAATGTGTATATAGTGGCTTTTGTCAGGGCTGTGACAGAATGTGGTTGATACAAGCAGAACAGTAATTTAACAAAAGAATATTGTGTAGACCACAGAATCTTTGGGAGACCGAACTGGATTCAGAGGCCACCATCCAACACCATGGCACAGAACGTCTTCCAACCTTCTAACTAGATCTGGACATGAGATGTCACAGTGTGAACCACCAGTACCACCAACATGGGTCACTAGATACTCCCAGTAGAATTACTGCTTCTGCTTTCTCTGGAAATCAGATGTAGCTGCCTGGCGAATCTCATCTGCAGAACTTACATCATGCCATGCTCCAGCTGAGAGGGAACCTTGAGAAGCCAAAACCTGGTATTTCAACATCTCTATAGAAGTAGGCTCTACCATGTAAGAAGAGGCCTCAGACACTAGCAGACCCAAAAGAATGCTAGAAAAAACACTGTTAATAGACACATATTCAATGTTTAAAAAGAAGTTTATAAAGTTATGTTATTCTCATTACTGTTTTAAGTGGCAAAATTCACATCAAATGGTAAATATTTAACTAGTGCAAGCATATTTATTAGTTTATTAATATAAAAAAAACTGTATGGGGATTTCAGTGATGTTTGGTCAAAAGAAACCCATTTTACTTGATATGTTATATATGTGTCAGGTAAGAGCTACCATGAAAACAAGGCATATGTAATGGGTAATGCATTTTAACAGAAATATGTTAAATTCAGAAATAGGATAGGTATCTACTGCAATACTACTTTCAAAATTTGGATTAAATTGTATGACTTACTGTTTATAAAGAAAAAAATAGTAAGATGATAAGTTTGGATGACCAAAAAACATATAGTTCCTGGAATGAGATCCACGAGAGGTACTGGTTATCTGAACCACTTACTAATGCCTGAATTTATGTCCAAAATGGTCTTCTGTCGGAATATACAGACACAGGAAATGATTTGATGAGATTTTAAAAACTAATATTTCTAGTAATAAAGAGAGCATTGATTATCTATGGCATGATCTGGCCATGGAGATATGCAAACGCATCTCCACTGGATACTCCTAAGCAACCACTTATAAGAAGCAAGGATCTGAGTTGTGTATATGATACTTTGGATATTTTTGCAAACAAATACAATGTCTAGTTGCTCCTAATGTCATTAGACAGAATGGGGAGAGAAAAGGATGAGCTCAGAAATTTAACTTCCCAGCTCTAGTTCTACATAGATGACATGAAAGCTTCTATGTGAGCCCTCAGAGTCTTAACTCCTCTACCTGCAATGCTGAGATTACTAAAAATTAAATGCAGAATCTTATCCTGTGACTGCCTAAATTGCAATGCAGGTTGAACTTCTAGCATTAATGAGTATCTTCTGTTCAAGTTAGGGCATTGATTGGGAAAAACATGGGATACTGTAAGTTGGAATGGGGATGTGTAGAAAGACCCTGCAAAGCTGGGGACACTGAACCTCTAAATTCTGATGTCTTCTTTGCCAGTGGAAGAGGCCTTTCCACTCCCATGGGGAGTATCCTCCCCACCCTCATCTGAAGAAATTAACCCTGAAGTGCCTGAGGAAACTATAATGGCTTACCCTGAATCAGTTGCTGTGCAAGACAATGCAGAGTCTCCTCAGGACCCACCCTCACCAGCCTTCTTTGCTTCTAGACCTGTAACTATACTCAAAACTCAGTAGGACCCTAGAGGTGAGGTAAAAGTATGACCCATGAGAAGGTGCACTATACTTCAAAAGAACTACTTGAGCTTTCTGATTTATACAAGCAGAAATCTAGGGAACACTATAAGAATAAATGTTAAGAATGTGGGATGATTGTGGAATATGATGTTGTATTTGGCTAACTTTATTGATATAAGCTTACTCGAAAATTCTGAATTTATAGCTCAGGAATTTCAAAGGGCTCTGTTTGGTTGGCTGAAACATGGACCAACACATGGCCCACAGTGAGCAAGCTGGAAATGTCAGAACTGCCTTGATTTAACTCATGGGAAGGAATTCAAAGGCAAAGGGAGACTGGAATGGTAGAGTGAATTTGTCATTTAAGACCAACATGCCCATAACGGGAAGGTCTAGAAAACATACCTTTCACCATGACTATGAGAAATAAATTTGTGAGAGGAGCCCCAAACCATCCTTTGAAATGATCTCTGATCACACTACTCTAGAGGCCAAACCTTAGAGTAAGAACTACAATCACTGAATTGGGAAACATAAATGCAATGGAAAAAGTTGGATCCTTTGAATGAAGGAGAGGCCAGGTCCCCTAGAGGAAAGACCCTGGTGCACTGCCAAAAATTTATATTATTAATCTTTCTCCCAGACCTTCCTAAAGGGATCTGTGGCCTTTTACCAGGGTAACTGTGAATTGGGGAATGGAAATTATCAGACATTTGGGGGACTACTGGACACTGGCTATGAACTGACATTAATACCAAGAGGTCCACCAGAAGCAGTTAGCTTTCATCTGGCAAGGCCAGAAGTACATAGTCATAATTTAGTTTGAAGGAATCTTGATAGCTTTTCTCTTCCACAAGATATTACACTGGCCATTACATTGATGATATTATGCTGACAGGACCTAATGAGCCAAAAGTTGCAACTACTCTAGACTTACTGGTAAGGGATTTTAAAAGGTAAAAAATAAATCTGACAAAAGTTCAGGGGCCTTCTACCTCAGTGAAATTTCTAGGGATCCAGTAGTGTTGTGGGGAATGTTAAGATACTCCGTTTAAGGTGAAAGGTAAGTTTTTGCATCTGGTCCCACATTTTTCTCATTTGCATGTGTTACTCCAGCCCATTTACTTGGTGACTCAAAAGCAGCTTGTTTTGGGGGTGCAGATAAGAAACGGCTCTGCAATGGATCAGGACTACTGTGAATTGTCCTACCACTTGGGCCATATGATCCAGCAGATCCAGTGGTGCATGAAGAGTCAATGGCAGGTAGGGATGCTGTTTGGAGTCTTTGGCAGGTCCCTTCAGGAAAAACATAGTGCAGGCCCTTAGGATTTGGGAAGAAAGTTCAACCATCCTCTGAATCACCACTCCTCCTTTAAGAAACAGCTCTTGGTCTGATACTAGGCCTTCTTAGAGACTGAATGCTTAAACATGAACCACCATGTGACCATGCAATCTGAGCTGACCATCAGGAAATGGGTGTTATCTGGTCTACCAAGCCATAAAGTTGGATGTGTTGCTGTACAACACTCTATCATCAAGTCAAAGTGATAACATATATGTCATGTCTGAGAAGGTCCTGAAGGCAAAATTACATGAAGAGTGGCCCAAATGCCCATGGTTCCTGCTCCTGATACACTGCCTTTTCTGTCCTAGGTTGCACTTATGGCCCAATGAAGAGTTCCCTACAATTAGTTGACAGAGGAAGAGAAAACTACAGCCTGGTTTTCATAATATGCAGGCACCACCTGAAAGTGGACAGCTATAGCACTACAGACTCTTTCTGGGGTATCACTGAAGGACAATAGTAAAGGACATAACCCTGAAGGACAGTGTGCCTGGCTTTCACTTCACCTGGAAGGAGAAATGGCCAGCTGTGTGACTCATAGGCTGTGGCTAATGTTTTGACTGAATGGTCAGGGACTTGGAAGGTACATGATTAGAAAATTAGTGATAAGAAAATTTAGGGAAAGGTATGTGGATAGACCTCTCTGAATGGCTTGATATAACAGTAGAATGGCCTTTTGGAAATGCAGTTACAGTACCAGCTAGATGGTAATACCTTGCAGGCTGGGGTAAGGCTCTCCAGAAGGGTGTAAATGCTCCGAATCAGCATCCAAAATATGGTGCTGTTTCTCCCACAGCCAGAAATGAGCCTAGAAATCAAGGGGTTGAAATGGGAGTGGTACAACTCATTATTACCCTTAGTGACCTACTAGCAAAAATGTTTGTTTTCAGAATGCCTGGGTGGCTCAGTCTGTTAAGCATCTGCCTTTGGTTCAGGTCATAATCCCAGAGTCCTGGGATCGAGTCCCTGCTCAGCGGGAAGCTTGCTTCTCCCTCTGCCTGTTTCTCCCTCTGCCTGCCACTCCCCCTACTTGTGCTCTCTCTCTCTGACAAATAAATCTTAAAAAAAATGTTTGTTTTGTGTTCCCACAACTGATGCTCTACTAGCCTAGAAGTCTTAGTTCCAAAAGGAGGAATGCTTATACCAGGAGACACAGCAATGATTTCACTGAACTAGAAGTTAAGACAACAGCCCAGCCACTTCAGGCTCCTCATACCTCTCCATTAACAGTCAAAGAAGGAAGCTACTGTGCAGGCTGGGGTGATTGATCCTGACTACCAAGGGAAAATTGAACTACTACTCCACAATGAAGGTAAGAAAGAATAAGCTTGGAATACAGGAGATACTTTAGGGATTCCTTTGTATTGCCATGCCCTGTGATTAAAATCAATGGAAAATTACAACAATCCCAACTAGACAGGACTACTGATGGCCCAGACTCCAGGAATGAAGGCTTGGGTCATTCCACCAGGTAAAGAACCCCAATCAGCTGAGATTCTTGTTGAAACAAAAGGAATACAGAATAGGTAATATAAGTAAGTAGTTATAAATACTAGCTATGACCATGGGAAAGTTGCAGAAACAAGGACTATAATTATCATGAGTGTTTCCTCATTATTTTGTAATGAATATGAGTTTATGTATAACAAATATCTTTGTTTTCTTAGATCTTTTATTCTATTATCATGTAACATAAAATATATTGACTTTACATGGTAGTATTTAAGTTATTCATTATAAAGAATAGAGAAGAAGAATAAATATCATTCAAGGACTTTACTTCCTCTTCTGGGAAAGGGGTTAGTGTGTTTGGGGATGTATGCAGAGTGTTAGGTGAAATTATGACCTCATATTGTCTGTATTTGGAGATTAAGTATAGTTTAAGGAAGTGTGTATGGGTGCCAAGTTAATCAGGGGTAGACCTGTGATGATTATGTTTCAATTTGCCTGGGTTCTGAGGTGCCCAGTCATTTGGTCAAACATTATTCTGGGTGTGTCTGTGAGGGTGTTTCTGGATGAGTTAAGATTTGAATCAGTAGACTGAGTAAAGAAGATTGCCCTCCCTAATATGGGGGCCTTTGCCAATCTATTGGATATGAACAGAACAAAAAGGCTCAGTTAGAGGGAACTCCTCCTTCCTGGCTGCTTGAACTGCACTGGGTCTTTTCCAGCCTTCTGACTCAGACTAAAACATTGGTTCTTCTTGAGTCTTGAGCCTATTGTCTTTTGGACTGGAACTTAAACCTTTAACACTCATGGTTCAAGCTTTTGAACTCAAACACCATACCACTGACTCTCATGTGTCTCCAGCTTGCCAACCACAGATTTTCAAACTTCTTTGCCTCCACAGCACATGAGCTAATTCCTTATAATAAATATCTCATTGTTAAAACAGATATTATCTATAAGCAATAAAATTTATAATTTCTCAACATTTGGAAACTTGAGTAATAATATGTTATTTTATAAAGACTAATGTTCACTATAATAAGCCAGCATTTCCTATCATCATGGTGATATGTTTTTGATAATATAAAGTTACACAGATTGAATAAGATTGCAGGACTTGATGAATACTCTAGAACCTAATCTTTTCTCTATAAATTGTATGGTTACATCATGAACGCTGAGACATTCAGTCTGTTGCAACAGAAATACGTTTTTTTCTACTTCAAAAATAAGCTCTTTTCTTCCTCAGGAGGAAACTGTCTTAAGCATGAATAGTGATAACTTTCTAAGTTGGTGTGCTAAATATTAAGCACACATATACTAATTTCATTACTAATTTTTTCACTTAAGTTCTTCATCTTTAACAAAAGAAAATACATTTCAAATGTGTGTGAAAATAGAGCTGTATTTTAAAACACTGGAATACCAAAATGGAAATGGTCCCACTCAATCCCTTCCTCTAATAGAAAAGTATTAAATTGACATTAAAAACAGATAACAGTAAAGCATCATGCTTTTAAATTGTAAGAAGTATAGATAACCTTTTCCCTATCACATAACTTAAAATATAAATAAAGCATTTATGTTAATGCCAATGTAACTAAAAACTATATGAAACAAATTTGACTGCATATATGCAAATCTGCCTGCATATAAGGGCATATAGGTAGTTTTAGCTATGACACACATTTGCTAATAAATAAATTTATTAACATTTCATTTCATTATACCTCTGATACTCAGTTCTAACATTTTTGACCTCACATTAATCAAGGTTGTTTTAAATTAAGATCAGAAGCTTTGTTAATCAAAGTAAATCACAGCAGATAGTAAATGATATAGTTTATATTCACCTGCTTAATTAACATTAGTTTTATTAAATTATACTTTCAGGGAAATTTTTGTTAAGTATATTCATTTGTGTAAAAATGTTAAGAATTGGGGCACCTGGGTGGATCAGATGGTTAAGCGTCTGCCTTCAGCTCAGGTCATGATCCCAGGGTCCTGGGATCAAGCCCCGCATCGGGCTCCCTGCTTGGCGGGGAGTCTGCTTCTCTCTCTCCCTCTACTGTTCCCCCTGCTTGTGCTCTCACTCTGTCAAATAAATAAATAAAATCTTTAAAATAAATGTTAAGAATTAGTCTCTAAAATGGAATCTGCTTCAGCTGTGACCATTTATTCCACAAGTCCCCTTTTCTTCAAGCATTCTGTTAAGATATTTTATAAACTCATGTTGGATTAAAAGGTGTTTAGTCACTCCAGTCTTAACATTAATACTCCCTTGACTCTGATCAATATTGTTTAAATCCTCCAAGTTCATTCTCCTATTTCCATTCAAGAAGTAATAAAATAGCTTCGCATTTGTATTACAGTGTATGGTAGACAGAAGTGGCATCCCAAAAATGTTGATGCCCTAATCCTCGGAACCTCTGAATATGTTATAAGGGACTTTGCAGATATAATTAAGTCCACAGACCTTAAAATAAGTACTTGCTCTGGATTATCCATCTATCTGAGTGGACCTAATTGAATCACATGAGCCCTTTAAAGTAGAGGACTTTCTCTAGCTGGAAGCATAAGAGATAGAGAGTGGAAAAGGCACAGGAAAATAGTAGCACAAGGGGAAGTCAGAGAGCTTCCAAGCGTAAGAAGGATTTGACCTGCTGTTGCTGGCTCTGAGATGTAAGATCCTATATGCAAGCACCCAAGTCTCACAGGAACTAAGGTCAGTCCCATTTTTGTAGGCAGGTTAATGAAACCTCAGTCCTACAACTGCAAGGAACTGGATTCTGCTTAGAATCTGAATGAGCTGGAAGTATTCCAGTTCCTCCTAGACCTGTTCAATAAGACCCAAGCCAGCCAACACCTTGGTTTCAACTTTATGCAACACAGAGCCAAGAAACCAGTCCAATCAACTTGGATTTCTGATGTAAAAGGACTATGGGATTAAAAATTTGTGTTGTTTAAAGCTCTAAATTTGTGAATATTTTTTATGGCAGCAATAGAAAATGAATACACAGTATTACAGTATTTCTGTATTGAGCAATTTCCATATTTATTATGAAGTTTATTTCTAATCATCCAGGTTATTTGAGAAGGGCATTACTATGCTGCTTATTCAATGAGTAAGATGGGTCTCAGAAAAACTGAATGACTTCTGGAAGATTCTGTTAGGCATATTGCCAAGGGACAGAGCCCACCCAGGTCATTTAGGTTTGAATTTAAGGTCTTCACTCTAGCAAAAAAAGAGAACCTGACAGTATTGTAAATGCAGCGCAACATTAGAAGTTGGAATTATCTTTCTTAATACTACCTTTTTTGACCCCTTAAAGGAATCTTTATTTAATGTTTACTTATTCTTATTTTAAGATAAGAAAAAAAAATTAATCTTCTAATTTTCCTCAGCTATTTAGTAAAGTTAACCATAATATGAAAACCTCAAAGTATTAAAATTCCTGAGAAAACATATAGAACAGTGCAATGCAGTATAATCTCTATTTCAATTACATCTTATATAGAACTAGGTTGATTTCCTTGTATAGTCACCTATTTTTACATATTCAAATGTGGTCTAATAATGTGAATGAATTATGTATATTTTAGTTCAATTGCCTAAACTAATTCAGATGGCTATGGCATCATTCATCCCATGTGATGTAAGGATTATGTCTCTTGAACTGCCAATTTGAGGGTACCCAATAAAGATTGTTTGTGAAGGCGTGATTTTGTTTGGGTCCTTTCTCTTTTCTTTTTGATAAGTCTGGCTAGAGGTTAATAATTTTATTAATTTTTTCAAAGAACTAGCTCCTGTTTTCGTTGTTCTGTTCTATTGTGGGTTTTTTGTTTCTATAACATCTATTTCTGCTCTCACAGATTAGACAGGAGAAATAACAACCAACACCATAAAATAAATTCAAAGTGGATGAAAGACCTAAATGTAAGAGAGGAAACCATCAAAATCCTAGAGGAGAACACAGGCAGCAAGCTCTATGACATCAGCCATGGCAACTTCTTGCTAGACATGTCTCTGGAGGCAAAGGAAACAAAAGCAAAAATGAACTATGGGGATTTAATCAAGATAAAAAGCTTCTGCACAGCAAAGGAAACAATCAACAAAACTAAAAGGCAACCTTCAGTAGGGGAAATGATATTTGCAAATGACATCTCATAAAGGGTTAGTATCCAAGATCTATAAAAACTCATCAAACTCTACACCCAAAAAACAAATAATCCAGTTAAGGAATGGGCAAAAGACATGAACAGACATTTCTTCCAAGAAGACATACAGATGGCTAACAGACACATGAAAAGATGCTCAACATCACTCAACATCAGAGAAATACAAATCAAAACTACAATGAGATATCACCTCACACCTGTCAGGATAGCTAAAATTAACAGGAAACAACAGATTGGTAAGGATGTGAAGAAAAGGGAACCCTTTTACACTGGTGGTAGCAATGCAAATGGGTACAGCCATGCTGAAAAACAGTATAGAGGTTTCTCAAAAAGTTAAAAATAGAACTACCCTACAATTCAGCTTATGCACTAGTAAGTACTTACCCAAAAGATACAAAAATACTAATTGAATGGGATACACACACCTGATGTTTATAGCTGCATTATCAACAATAGCCAAATTATGAAAAATGTCCGTAAAATGATGAATGGATAAAGAGGTGGTGTGTGTGTATATACACATACATACATACAGTGGAATATTACTCAGTCATAAAAAAGAATGAAATCTTACCATGGCATGGATGGAGCTAGAGTAGTGCTAAGTGAAGTAAGTCAGAGAAAGACAAATACCATATGATTTCATTGATAATATGGAATTTAAGAAACAAATGAGCCAAGGGGGGAAAAAAGAGAGGGGGGCAAACCAAGAAACAGACTCATAACTATAGAGAACAAACTAATGGTTACCAAAAAGGAAGGGGATGGGGTGACAGGTTAAATAGGTGATGGGGATTAAGGAGGGTACTTGCTGTGATGAGCACTAGGTGATGTATGGAATTGTTGAATCAATTCAACACCTGAAACTAATATTATACTATATTAACTAACTGGAATTTAAATAAAAACTTCAAAAAATGCTAAAGAGATAGAGCTGTTGCAGTAGTGAATTTTATCAATACAAACTCTGCTAATACAAACTATTATTTTCCTTCCCTAATTTAAAAAACCTTAGGAGAAACAACCCTAAACAATCTGTTAGCCTAACTCTGCTTCTCTTGTTAAGGATTATACTTAAATGAAACACAGCCTTTGTAAAGGAGCATATTTCCTAAATAAAGCTTGATTCTTGATATCTTGTTTCTCAGTATTTATGGCCATTAATTTTCAAAAGTTATTTGAGTCCCCAGGCAAGCTACTTAATGTCTCTAGATTTTAATTTCTCTTTCCACATTACATATGGAAATTGTAACAGAATCTACCTATTGAAGATACTGGGAGTATATAAAGCATAATAAGTTTTATTTGTTATTAATAAACATACTAAATATAATCATATAATTGTTATATATTATTAGATTAATGTAAATTAATCATAATATAAATTAATTATAGAATATTTTCAATATGAATTATCATAATTTTAATAATGATGTCACAGAGTTATGTTTATTATATTGATTAAAATGAAAATAAATTATTTCACTTTTGGGCATGGAACTTCTCATGCAATGATTGTCTAGATTTATGTTTCAGATTATTTATTACTTGTCAGGAGCTCTGAAGCTTCTCAGTAAGGCACAAAATTTAATCACAGTCTTTAGCTAGTTCTTAAAAATGATGTAAATAAGGCCCAGACAGTGCTAAACTTAGACCAGCAGACCTATGCTTTATGTTGCTGGTGCTCAAATGGCGAAGTTTGAAGGAAGAAAGTATATCTGTAAGTTGCATTTGGTTGGTAGATAATGGTAATTAAAGAAAATTTTTGGCTTGGCTTGTGAGGCTTTGGGTATTTCTCATATCTGTATTTAGTCTCTTATTCCAATTTTATTTAGCACCTACTAAGTAGGAAGCAATGTCAGGCATAAAAGATATACAGGATATTTTATATTTCCTCAAGTGGATATCATCATACTGGATAAAGAAATGGATTTAATGATTATAATATAAATCAGTGACATATAAAAGGAGACAAATGCAAAGATCACTTATTTATAATAATATTTATAAAGAAATTGTTATCAAAAGGGATGTCAGGGCACCTGGGTGGCTCAGTTGGTTAAGCCTCTGCCTTCGGCTCAGGTCATGATCCTGGAGTCCTGGGATCGAGTCCCACATTGGGCTCCCTGCTCAGCAGGGAGTCTGATTCTCCCTCTGACCCTCCCCCCTCTAAGGCTCTCTCTCTCTCTCTCATTCTCTCTCTCTCTCTCAAATAAATAAATAAAAATCTTTAAAAAAAAAGGGGGGATATAGAGCATAGACTGGTTTTTAATAGGTACATATCCAGAAGCACAGTACTTTAGGTACAGGAATAGGCAAAAGCATTGGGTTGGAAGTCAGGGGATCCATTTTGGGATTCAATTCAGGTTGCTGGGACATAGGTACTTTGAAGAGAAAAGTATAAAATAAGACAAAGAAGGCCAATACTGGAAAGTTCCGACTTAATGCATTGCAATTATCCTCAAGCTTATGGGGGCCAGTTGCATAACTAACTTGCCCATCATTTATCTTGGGTGCCTAAAAAGTGAGTCATAAATGCTTTAAGATTTTTGATAAACGAATGAGTTGGTGAATTAATTAAAGTTTATATGTTAATCAATAAGCAATGGTACCATGAGATTTTTGTCAAAAGTGGACATTAGAAACAATAATCAGTGGTATATTATGACTGAGTTAAAGAGGTCACAAATTAAGACTAAAAGGAAACACTCTTTATGACTAAGGAAAGAGAATGTGTCAGGAACTGTGAAGGGGTTGAGATTTATCCTACTTGCTAGCATACATATTTGTCTGCCAGTTTTATGAACGTGGGCAAAAGATAAGAGACTCCTGGATCAGAGACAAAGGACTTTATTGCTAACAGCTACAGAGGTAATCCAATACCAGTATTTGTGTTTTGTTAAGCCCCAATTCCCATAGAGATAGGTGGCATGTACATACTCAGTGGGCTGCATTATAGGAGAGGAAACAAAATCTTTTACATAAAGCAGTAAGGCTGACAAAATTTTGCTCCAGAGTTAGATGAACTTTATTATACTGGAAAGTAAACAAAGCTACTCTTTGCTCCAGAGGGACACACTCTTTTTCATCCAAGGCTGTTAACTATACAAATGTCCTTGAAAAGGTAGTCCAAAACAAAGACAGCTTAAAAGATGTGCAAAAATATGAGAGACCCATAGAGAATTATCTCCCAGTAGTGAAGGCCTGAGTTAGGACGTGGTAGTGAAAATTACATTCAAATAATCACCATATTCATGAAGGCTTCTGTGCTTTTATTTAGTCTGCAGATCAAATTTATAACTAGAGAAAGAGACTGCTTCTTGTTATATTGCTTTTTTTAAGACTAGTAGAAAAGATAATTACTTTATTGTTTCTATACCAAAGTTCACTATAACTCAGGAGGGAAATGTTGACTTCTTATAAGAATAAATTATAAGTCAGAATTGAACACTTCTAAACTTTGAAGATGGGAGTTAAATTCACAGAATTTGGTAAGGTTATTCAAAACCTTTCTAAGGAGAGTTTCTATCATCTTTGACAAACTCTGATATATATATATATTTTCATGAATTGTAATTAAAAACACTTATGTACTAAAAAAAAGGGTGAATAAATTCTGTTATCAGATAAATTAAAAAAATCAGAGTCAATATGCTTTGTTCTGAGCAGTGAATATAGTAGTGACTTTAAAAAAGTAAGACAGAAACGACATGAACAGACACTTATTAAGTCTTGTGGCAAAGAATTTAGCCTTACACAAAATGAGATCTGGCCTTTGCACCTAGTCTCTGAGAGGTTATCTTTAAGTCTTTATAATGCCCTGCTTGACAGGAGTATCTTTACATGGGGGTCTTGGGCCATCCAGACAGTTACAATGGGATTTAGGGTGGGCTTAGGGTCACCTAGTATTAGCTGACATCCAGAGGAAGTGAAGACTGAGATCAGACACACTGAAAATCACTCATGCCTATGTGATGGAGCCCCAGTTAAAACTCTCAACATCAAAATTGGGTGAGCATCCTTTATTGGCAATACCCTGTGTGTACTGTAA
Source organism: Phoca vitulina (assembly GCF_004348235.1). NCBI lineage: Eukaryota > Metazoa > Chordata > Mammalia > Carnivora > Phocidae > Phoca > Phoca vitulina. The sequence goes on along the minus strand of NW_022589711.1, from coordinate 22,498,050 downwards.
CTCAGTGACACTGGGAAGGTAATGATGTCTTGACTCCTTGGAGAGAGGACAAGTGGAATCTCCATGTTTGGAACTTTCCTGGACTCTATTATGCCTTTTTCTCTTGTCTGATTTTAATCTGCATCCTTTAGGTGTAATAAACTCTGACCATGAGTATAGCAGCTTTCAGTGATCTCTGTGAATCTCTCTAGTGATTTTTAAGGTGATGGTGGTTTGGGGAACCTCTGAACTTATAAGGGCAGTCTTGGGTAGACTATGTTCTCTCTAACTTTGCAAAGCTCCCAACTCTAAAAAGTTTATATTTAGGAGATAATATTTCATCTTTTTGTGGAACATATTTTACATTTTTGCAATTTCAAAATTTTGATTTGCATATTTTAATATGTAAAGGACAACATTCCACTTTGCTTTTTACAATCATTTAAATATATATATGAATGTGTATATGTATGTAATTTCATGAAATTCTAGAATCTGTTTTACAAATACATTTTTAAACTTTCCCAAAAAATTAACAAGATTGACTACATTTCAGTTGAAAGAAAGCATATTAATCCTTCTAATTAAATATAAATATATATCATTCTTATGGTCCAAGTACTTTAAAAATTAATCACATTTTACCTAAAAATATGTGTTTAAAATGATAAATTTGATCACTTTACATCCTTTTACTTAAAAAGATAAATTTGATCATTTGATATCCATCAGAGGTTAATTCTATTTCTTAAGATTTATTATAAGCTTAAAGAATTTCACATTTTGAAATCTTTTCATAGGCAATTCTTGAATTTCCTAATTAGAAATATTATTAGCTATTGCATGGCCCTTAGGATCCTCATTAATGGAAATGTAATCCCTTGCTGGTTAACAAAGAGTTGGAAATGCCTTTCTACAGAAAAATGAGAAGGTCAAATCTACCACATTGATTTCATCCTTTCTTTTTAAGACTACATTAGCTATAGTAGGGATAGACAAACTGACGGATTACAGACTCTTGCTGTTGCAATGGTATGAAAGGTAAATTTACATGCCATTATCTTGAATGAATGCTTATTATATGCCTACTGTGTGTAAACTGTATATAGAGAATTGTCAAGGCTCTTTCTTAGTAATGTGGTTTTGGATCCAGCCTCAGCAGTTTTTAGCCTCAGGGTTTCATATTGACTTGGGCGGGCCATGAGCATCAAAGTCCTCTAGGTAGCCTGCATGAGAAAATATGTTCTCATTACTTCCCCTTAGCACTGCAACCTGGTGACAGTTCTTCTTTTAGTCATGGGCCAGAGGAAGCAAGCCAAAAAGCCCTGTCATCTTCTAAATTCACAGCATGAGGCTATAACATTTCTTTAAGTCTTCTTCTTTTATTTCTGTCTCCTACTGCCAGTCTGACTGTCAAAGTCACAGCAGGAGATAAAAATGAAAAGAACCATCAAAGAAACCCATGTGCAGAATTTCCCTACAGGAGCTTTCAGCAAGAGGGGTAAAAAAAAATGAAAGTGTCTACATTGACATTTGCCCTCCAGCAAAACATCAATAAAAGGGAAAAACAAATGTATGCTTGCCCACCCCTCAAATATGTCCCCTGATATCAGGAAATGGATGTTTTATTTTTGTAATAGATGAAAAGACCAATTGCTCAAACATATTTTGCTGTGAGGGATTTTAAAAATATAAAAACTGAAAATGGTCCATAATATTCAGATAGACAAAAGTCAGTATGAATTTCCATCGGTTTCAAGGTCAGCGTTTTACACAAAAATTTTGACAAAAACAGGTGAAAAATAATGTCTTCAAATTTTGATATAAAACAGATCATTAACACTGTAGTTGTGTAATTATAATAGCATTTAGAGCACTTCAATTTAAAATCAATCTTATAGCAAGTAGCTTATAATAAAAAAAATTTTATTTTTAACAATTTAACTTTCCACTAAAATTTTGAAAAAGATCGCATTTTTAAAAATTGAAATGTTTTATTGCAAGTGTTCTCTGAGTGCGCATATTGTTTAGAAAATCTGTATACTGTATTATGTTAACAAGCCATTTGTTAAGCTATAACTGCATTTTTGAAAATAAACTTATTTTGGAATAATTTTAGATTTATACAAAAGTTGCAAATATAGTATGGAGAGTTAGTTTTCATATACCCTCACCTAGTTTGTTGTGTCAACACCTTATATTACCATTGTACATCTGTCAAAACTAAGAAACTGAAGTTAGTACATTACTATTTACTATCAGACTCTATTCAGATTCTACTAGTTTTTCAGTTTCTTTCTAGGATCCAATCTTGGTTGCCACATTATATTTGGTTGTCATGTCACTCCCAGTCTGTGACAGTTTATCAGACTCTCCTTGACAGTCTCAGGGAGTTACTGGTCAGATATTCTGTAGAATGTCCCCAATACGGGCTTTCACAGTTGTTTTTTAATCCTGTCAATTTGATGCATGTTTGTATGGTTTTGCCGAAGTATAATTTTTATATAACTAATCACTTAAATGAATGAACAAATGAATGAATGAATATTTTATTTCATTAACAAAAAGGAGGCAGTTGTACTTCCAGAAAGACTTTTTACAATTTTCTCTACTAGTCAAATAGCTCTGCAATAAGAAACTTAATCAGGATGAGATCAATTCATTAAATCACCAGGTATTTAATGAATGCCTACTTTGTGCCTGGACTTTGCTCTGCAGAGAGAACATGAAAATAAAACAGGCAGTATCTTTCCTCAAGGAGGACATAGTCAAGAAAAGGGAAAAATCAAATAAATAAAAAATTATCATAGAGAGTGTGGGGGACTGGGTGGGGGTTAATGTTAGAGACACAAAGAGACTGCAACACTCACAAAGGCAGGTATCTATAACTATAAAATAATCAAATGTGTTCAAATATATCTCATCACCTTTATAAATATTATCTGCATTTCACTCTATTGTAAAAAGATGTAAAAAAATATCTCTTCAGTCATAAGAGGTAACATGCAAGATAGGTTTTATAGAATGAACTGGGTTTTACCAGGGAAAGAAGTGGATAAAAAGAGTTCTATGTAAGGAAGCAAATATTTTAGTGTGGCTGGAGCCCATGATGTTACTACTAGCATGCTTTGACGATGTCTTTTGGATTTTATTGCAATGAAGATGGAAGGTTAAGAGAGGATTATTTTCCCTACTGATTTTAAGTAAGAGATTAACAAATAAGATTTGCATTTTTCAATTTATTAAAAGAGCAACTTACATCATTCCACATACTGCATTTTTTTTCTTTTCATTTCCTTTTAAACTTCTTTGCATTTGGAGGTAGAAGGAACTAGAAGCAGGAAATTATCAGAAAACTGTTAGTATAATCAAGACAAAATAATGAGATTATAAACTAGGGATGAAGAGTTTTTAAAAGAGGTAGAATCTGCCAGACATGCACAAAATTGAATACAAAAAAGAATAAGAGGACAGGAAGTACCACTTTTGAATTTCTACTTAGCTGATAAGGTGACTTACTGGTGTGAGTTGTCTAAGATAAGGAACATAAGAGGCAAAGAGTTTGGGGGTAGGGAGATGGGAGAATATTTCAGTTTTGAACAGATTGGGTGTAAAATGCCTGAGTTTGAGGACATAATGTAGGGATGCCCAATAGGCTGGTGATTATTAGAAATGGAACTAAGGAGAGAGACAGGCTGGGAATACAGTCTGGGAGGCATTACCATATAGAGGGTATTGAAAATAATAAAACTAGATAATATTCTCCAGCAGCATATAGAATGAGAAATGAAGGCTATTGTTGGAACTCTCAGAAAACACCCGCATTTAAAGCATGGGTAGAAGTAGACAAACAAGCAATGGATACTAAGAAAGAATGGCAAGGAAGACTGGGGTAAAACCAAGAAAACTTTTTCAAAGAAACGAGGGAGGTGGTTCAATATTCAAGGACAGGGATTCAAAAAGCAGAAAAAGGTCAACAGTGCCAAAGCTATAAATAATGTCAGTCAATATAGATATATTATTCTAAAATAACTTTTCACAGGATGTTTATACTAGTTAATTTTAAATGAACAATCAAAGAATATATGGGACATTATACATTAAGCTAAATGTTTTGGAAAAAAATTGCCAATATATGAGAATGAACCAATTCAAAAATCTGTAAGAGGACTAAAATTATGGAAAAACTAGTATTTAGTAATTTTTGCACACTTTGCCATTTTACCACTATGTTTATTATGTACTCCACAGCAACGCTTCAAATAACCAAAGAGAGTTTCCATTAAAGACAGATCACAATGCTAGAAAATTCACCAAAGAGTACTAGAAATCTTCCAACTTGGTAAAAAGCAGATAACAAGAATTTTACAACCAACACATTCTTGGAATTGTTGGAAAGTGTTCAACTTTTTATATGTTGCATTTTGCTATTTTCTTTTTTTATTTTTATTTTATTATGTTATGTTAATCACCATACATTACATCATTAGTTTTTCATGATTCATTATTTGCATATAACACCCAGTGCTCCATGCAGTACGTGCCCTCTTTAATACCCATCACCAGGCTAACCCATCCCCCCACCCCCCTCCCCTCTAGAACCCTCAGTTTATTTCTCAGAGTCCATAGTCTCTCATGGTTCGTCTCCCCCTCCGATTCCCCCCCTTCATTTTTCCTTCCTGCTATCTTCTTTTTTTTAACATATAATGTATTATTTGTTTCAGAGGTACAGGTCTGTGATTCAACAGTCTTACACAATTCACAGCACTCACCATAGCACATACCCTCCATCCAGCCACCCCATCCCTCCCACCCCCCACCACTCCGGCAACCCTCAGTTTGTTTTCTGAGATTAAGAATTCCTCGTATCAGTGAGATCATATGATACATGTCTTTCTCTGATTGACTTATTTCACTCAGCATAATACCCTCCACTTCCATCCACAGTGTCGCAAATGGCAAGATTTCATTCCTTTTGATGGCTGCATAATATTCCATTGTATATATATATACACCACATCTTCTTTATCCATTCATCTGTCGATTTTCTTTTAAGCTACAGTTTGCACCCAAAATACTGCTTTGTTAAAACAAAAAATCACTTTGCTGGATTTATTTCAGTTAATAAAAACAATCTTCACAGTTAAAAAATAAATCCTTCAATAAATGTGGTTTGATAAAAATAAAAGACCTATGCAGTAGAGTTCCATGACTGATTAGAAGTTGCCAAATTCTTCCAGTTACAACTTATTTAAAAAAGAAATGCCCTTTGTAAAAATGAGAACAAGTGGTAATATAACCACAAAATAGGACATTAGCCTAGTACATTAAAATGTTTTATTTACTGTTGTCATTTCCCAAAGCTAAAGATGCTATCTTAAAATTAAAATTAGGAAAATCAGGAGAAATAAAAATAGGTAAGAAAAATTCATATGCAAGGAAAACAGACAACCAAAAGTCTAAATAAGTATTTTAAATATTAAAAATATTCCTGTTTAAAAAAAAAAAAAAAAAAAAAAAACATTTGGATCAAGGAGAAAATCAAATCTAAAAGTAGAGGATATCCAGAAAGTATTGACCAATTTAATTTTGAGTGACAATTTCTAGACAATGGTATGAAGATGCATTAGAATGAGGGTTATATCCTACATACTAATAAAGACCCATAAGATATAATTAAACCGGGAAAACAAATGCAAAGAAATTAGAGTAAGCTCCTTCATGTATTAAAAATTCAGAGTGGGAGAGTTACATTTCATTCATATCTGTCTCTGTTGCTTGATTTTATTTACCATGTACAGTGAATAATTTTCAAAGTAAAATATTTTTTTTTTAAAGATTTTATTTATTTATTTGACAGAGAGAGAGGGAATACAAGCAGGGCAACTGGGAGAGGGAGAAGAAGGCTTCCCACTGAGCCAGGAGCCTAATGCTGATGCAGGTTTCGATCCCAGGACCCAGGGATCATGACCTAAGCCTAAGGCACATGCTTAATGACTGAGCCACCCAGGTGACCCCAAAGTAAAATAAAATATAAGGAAAAAATAAACAACATTAAGTTAAAAGGATGTTTTTTATTCCCTATTCAATGCAGAATTTATGTATAAACACAGATATACAAAGACTAAACATTTATGTTTCCTAACTTTCTTTCTCAGGAACTCAAAAAGCTTTGAGAAAATACAGACTATAAAAATAGAAGAGCATTAACACAGAAAAATGCTCTACATAGTACATTTCAAAACCAGGATTCGGCAGAGAAACAAGGCAAAGGAAATCCAAGAATGAGCAAAAGTTAGTCTTAAGACAGCAGCTGTGCAGCAGACATTAAAACAAAAGGAAAACCAAAATGGGACCCACAGAAGAAAAGTTTATAGGGGGAAAAAAGAAGAAATATATGAGCTGTTTTATGAAAAATTTTATTAAAATATAGAACATAGGATATGTAGGTAAATTACTTTCATGTTTTAAAAAAATTAGATACACTAAAAAAGATATGAAGAGATTGTTAATTCCAGGTTAAAAAAAAACATAGAAGAAAAAAATTTCATTTCCTTGTATATTAATTATATGGTCCAGCAGTAAACAATAATACTTACAGAATTTTAACAACAGAAATACTAAGTATGAATTTAGCAACATTTGAGGAGGGGAAAGGAAAGTTGTGTTAATCTACTATAATAGATAAATAATGTCTAAAATGGAGATTGTGGCATATGTATTTTATTCAAATATATGCAGATAAATAACTAGAAGAAACGCTTAAAAAGAGAAAAATGACTGCCTCTGGATAGCGGGATAAGAAATGAGGTAGGGGTGTATAGGGTTTGGTTTCTTTCTGCTATAAACCTATCTACTTATATGATGTTAAAGTTTCTGCATATAATTTTAAATGTGTAATGTGTATTAAATGAAAATATAGAAAAACAATTCCAAAAAAGAGAAGATACTTAAACTCACTGTTGATCAGAGAAATTTAAAGTAAAGTAAGCATGAGACCACCTATACCCACTCTGCTGACAAAAATGGGAAGTTCTCTAACACTTACTATTGGTGAGGACACTAGAAAAGTATTCTCTGATATCACCCAAAGTAAACCATTGACTAAATCATGGAGAATAATGATACTATGTTTATAAGATTATAATACTTCTGGATCATGCTACTTATTGGTGAATTTGTACTGTTCAAAAAATAACTGTGCTATCTAATATTTGGCAGGCTTGTGAGGTAGCTTTATGAGCAGCTGATCTTAGTACCTTCTCAAGGGGCCTAACAGAATTGGACAGACACAGGGAAAACCTCTTCCCTGTGATACATCACCATAAAATAATATGGTTATGATACAATCTGTAACCTACTTTACACAATGTTTTTAAATTGATTTTGTAACTATTTTATATTTTAAGGAAGTTACTACTTGATTATTAATAAGTGCTGAAACATAAGAATGCAGGTAGTTTTTCTTATAAAGATGTAGATGAAGAAGTAGATAGTAAGTAAAGTATATTTCTAGACCTATTCTACTACTGGCACTTGGCAAACGATTGAGTTCCTTTTTCACAATAAAATACCAACATAGTTTTATAAAAATTTTGCTAAATTAATACATTTTGGAACTGTGTAAAAACATAAAAAGAAATGGGAAAAATGAATGTAGACTTTGTCTTTTGAATTTCATAAGAAATTGGGTATAAAATAAGTACTTCTGTTATTTCTCTAAAGTCAGGAGAGAGTGCAGTCAGAAAGGCAAAACTTGCATGACACTTAAAAACTTGAAGACACGTATTTGTGTTTATTCAGCCCATGCCCAGCACTCAGGGGGCTATGACATGTTGACCTTAAAAGAACACCTGCATTCAAAACGTGGCTTTTTCAAGTAACGAGTTCTATGAAGTTGAGAAAAATCACTTAATCTATGCAAGCCTATAAATTTCAGATCCAGTTGAAATTTCTAATCTTAGAGCCTAAAACTTTATTGATTGTATCTCAGCACCTACCCCCTGTCATTTCTCTTTGGAACCATCTCCATCAGAAAATTTGAAAAATCATTTCAAAATTTTTGCTGACACACAAATAGCAGGTACTAAAAGTAAACACTGATTACTAAGTGAAAGTTGGAGAAAATTCACCAAAACCTCAATTTAAATTCAAATAAGTGGGTCATCATTACTTATTCACTACTATTATTTCAAATTTCTTTCTTCCTTTATTCTGATTGTAGCCTAGTTCTTGATTTCTGTTTATTTAATTAAATATATTTAAAAAATCAGTATTTGAAATTTTATTTTCCTTTTTTCCATATTAATACATTTTCTTATAATACAGTGATTTTTTTTCCTAACTTAGGATGTATTTGTTGATTTTTCAGTTTTTTAATGATACAAATATGCATAAAAGTAGTATTAAGGGAAATCATTTTACTAATAGATAATTTTACTTGGTTTATTGCTTTAAAATCAAATTCAATATTAAGTTCTTGCAAATATTTACCCGTAGTTCAGAATACATAATATTTGATTTCTCTTAGTTGTTTGCACTGTTGTCAGCACTCAAGAATCACCAGGGTAGATTTGTGAATCTACCAATGTCCAAGACACTCACATCATCAATTACCTCAGAATCTCCTGGGTGTGGGACACAGATATCAGTATTTTCTAAAGGCTCCCTGTATGATTCTAACACTTCTATAGATTTAGAAACCATTGATCTATCTTACTTTTTGAAGTTTCAAAAAAATAATTCTGTCTGAAAAAATATCAAAGAAACAGTCTAAATATATAGCTTCAGAAACAGTGCACTACTAAAAGAGTTGTTATTTTCTTATGTTGATAAAACACCTATCCAGTGGGAGAACCTCATTTGGATAACTAAATATAATGCATTTGAAATATAAACCTACATGAAATCATTCTTCATTTGTTTTTAACTGATATCTGCCTAGTCATTTTCTGCAGTGTATATTTATGTGTGTGTGTGTGTGTGTGTGTGCGTGTGTGTTTTAATTTCATGAAAACAAAGCAGGGCAAAAGCAATTTTCTTTAGTTCAAATATAAGGTTACTTTTCTAAAATCACCCTCTGAGCTGCTAATAAAATTTTACATATTATACTCAGTATCATTTATCTACTATAGAATTAACAGCTTCAGTTACATTGATACACTTAAAAGGATGAAATTTAGAATTCCCTCTTGGAAAAAAATTAAACTCATTATTAGAGAAGACACTTTTGAGCTCTTTGATCTCCTAGGTGGTATAGGCATTTCTATGGCATTCTCATCACTTTTGTACTGTTAAAGTCTCAATTATTAATATTAAAAATTTTACTACAAGTTCCAAAAGGGAACACCATTATGCCATTCCAAGACTTAGTCTGTGTATTCAGAGATATTTTACAAACTACAATATGATTTTATGGTTGCAAATTAACATTAGACCTAGGAATATTTCCTGATAATTTTAACTCTATCTTCTAACCCTTGAATGTAAACACAGTCTTCAAAGTCATTCTGAACATTTTTGTCAATTTTACTTTTTTTCTACATATTTAATAAGGGTTCTACATGTACTTTTTTGTACATATTTAATAAGGATTCTGATAATTTATTTTTTTCTAGAAAAACAGAAGACAAAGCAGATAAAAACATGTGAAAAATTTAGTCATAATTACCTTATACCAATTTACTCATTCAGTTTGAAAATGCTTTAAAATTTGTTACTTAAGATTTGAGCAGCTTTGTCAAAAGTTGACTTGACCAAATATACATGACTTATTCCAGCATTCTAGGCCCAACATAAATTACTTTCCTACTTTATCCACCTCTCTCTGTTTTAGTCACAGTAAGCTGGCTGCTCACTCCCACTGGATGTCATGCCTCTACAATATATGTCTACTACCTTCTATACAAGTCTCAACTTTTACCAATCACTGGAAGGCTTAAGAATACCAGTAATCTTTTCTCCATGCTGTCAGTGTTTATGGGCTAATTATCTAATATTCTACTTTAAAACTCTGCATGTGTGTGTATGTGTGTGTGTGTCATTTTATAATGTTACGGTGCTATAAGAGGGAAAACTTGCCTTGAGTGGCTATGGTATAATATTCTCAAGGGCAAATAATATTTTCTCTATTTTGTTATTTTATATCTTTTGAACTCAGTAGCAAGCTAAGCCCTGGGAGAAAGGATACATTGATTGCTCTCTGTAAATTTACTTTGAGTATCCATTTATCTACTTTTCTACACGACAAATTTCCACTCGGACCCACACTCTCCAGGTGATGCCCCATACTGTGTAATTGTGCCTTTGCTCAGCTTTGTATTTTCAATTGGCTAAGAGTTAAGTAAGCTGATAAACTAACATCTTAAGGATTGTAGAATAAAACTGATATGAGATTGATGTGTCAAGCCCCGCAAGGTGTGTTATGATTTTAGAGAATATTTATTCACTACACCATTTAAGGCAGGGAAATAAGCAGGTGAAAGATCGTTTTGAGCAAGAAAACATGTCAGTATATCCTTAAATATCATCATGAAAGGAACCAACTACCTAGACAAATACAGGGCTTTTTAATACAGGAGCAGAGTAAGAAATTAAGAAAGACAATAGGTTGAGTGAATGATTTAACAGTTTTCCACCTCCTATACTTTGGGAAGTACCTCTCTTGGAAAGTAATGCATGTATTTCAAGGTCCTGAAATAGTCCCTGATACATGGCAAGTGCTTATCAATTCTTTGTTTTATGAGTTAATAAATATATGAATTGATTACAAAATGGATGACAGCTCTGTAAAGCAAAGGCTCTGATTAGTTTGTTAACTCTTTAACTAATTAAATATATATTTATATATAGTTTTTGCTTTCACTATTATTGAACTGTTTTGAGGGCTAACTTCTTTGAATAGTACAATGGCATTCACAGATTTTTGACACATGGGTAATATAACATTGTTCTAGTACCATGTAATGTATAGTTTTTATACATTTTAAATTTGCCTAATTTTTTTTTAATCTTTGGTGGAAAACATATCAGTTTAGTTTTAATATGGCAGGTCATTTATATTATAATTGAAACCACCACAGGGTGTTTACCTCCAGAGGCTGATTTGCTGACACACAGCTTATATACTAATGTATAAGCAGACAGCCATACACCTTGATAAGAAAGCATCTCTCTTGCTTATTATTTTTAGTAATGAGAGTACAATAACAAGAGAATATTCATTACTCCACATGCCTTGACTGAAATAAGAACTTTTCTGATCCACTACCTGTTTGCTGCCAATATCCTGGCAGGTGTTCTAGATAATACACCAGGCATCTAGTTGGGTCATTTTTAGCTTTCTATTTGCAAATAAGGTCATGTGTGTATGATTGTCCTCTCTCAGAGGAAGAAAAGAACTATATTTCTGTGATAATATTGTGCAAAAAAATAAATATTATAAAAACTCAGATTTTTCCTATTTCATCTTTAACTTATCATTTTCTGTGGAATCTGACACCAAAAATTTAGTATTACAGTTATTTTCTTGCTGTAGTTCAATTTAATCGTTATTATGACTAAGGAATATTCTAAGTAGGCTTGATCTGTTTTTATTTTGATACAGTTCTTTGGGGATATTGACAAGTATATATTACCTAGTTATCTATTTTCTCTCACTCATCTATCCATCCATATTTATATAAACTTACATATATATTACTACTTCCATTTGTATTTTTTAAAATTCCTACATATACGATACTATTATTACATTCATATAATGGAGTCTTCTGTATATTTTAGTTCATATGTGTCTAAAAATTTAGCAAAACACACATTCGGGTATTAATTTACATAATACTACTTCTCTAAATGCTGGTTTTTTTTTTCTCCTCTGCTATGGTAATTTTAATCTGCCATTCCTGTATCAGAGTTTCACAGGTGTAAATAAACTGCACTATTGATTTCTTCCCCATGGAAACATGAAAGAATTAACTACCAAATGATTACAGATCACTTTGTGTAAATTAAATGACATATGAATGGTTGTAATAAAATAATCATGGTAACAATAAACTTCTGCAGCAATATATCCTCTCAGAAGCAAATTTAGCCCTTCTCAGTAGAAAAACAGGCAGTTTGGCTCTAACCAGGGCAAATCACAGGGAGGATAACTGAAATACTTTCACTATTAACAGTCAGATCTTGGGATGTACACCTAGAACAGACATAGTTTTATTAGAAGCTGTATGTAGTCATAGCATTGTTCATGTCTATATTCCTTAATGTTCCCCTAATGTCAGAAGAATTAATTAATGTGCATATTGTCATGAGAATAGCTAAAGAATTTGTCAAGCTGAAATGATGCATGAATACACTAGGAAACTGATAAATTAGGATATATATGAGAGAAAATTCTGAAATTCATGTTGTAAAGTCTATCTAAGATAATGGGTATATTTTAACTGGAATAGAAAGATGACAAAAATAGCATTTAAGACAGAATCAGAAAATTTGAGTCAATTAGAAATACCTGTATAATCAAATATGTCATAGATGTTAACAAAACAAAAAAGTTAATAGGATACTATAAAAATTATATCTGAATTATGGCCAAATCAATTTACAATAAAAGCAAATTATATATAACTATCTATATGTAGAAGAATTGTAAATTCAATTTGACAGATGGCAACTAGAGAATAAATGAAGAAAAAGAAAAAAACTCAACATGTTAATAAAATGTAGGAAGGGTAAACAGAATACTTGCAGACAGAGGCATAACCTGACAAGAAAATAACAAAAATTGGTTCAGGAATTAGTGATAGTTTCCATGTCCTACCACTCAAGGAAAAGAAATAATTTCACTAACAAAATCCACTTTGACAGACACCAAATAATATTCATTTTGATCAAATGACAGACCTTGAAGTTCCATTATAGTTTCACTGCACATTGTTAACACATAATCTACCACTGTACCTTTGCACACAAAAGACACTCAGGAAATTATCTCTGAATAATTATAGTTTGGTGATTCCAATGGGGACATTTTATGCTTGTCACTGTTTTAGTTTTATTTTTGCTCAACTGCATCTTTAGCTTTTTGTTGCCTTTTCTTATGCCTCCTCCCTTGGCTCATCCTCTTCTTTATGCTCTTAATGAACTGATTTTCAGTAAATTAATATTGGTCATTTAAACAACAGAACTGAATGTATATACCAGTTTCAGTTCTGATGTATTTAATTTGCTTATCCTGTATTACTTCAAATACTTTTTTGACACAGGTAGGTACTCTGAATTTCCACTGTCCCTTAGTACAGAATACAAAGGAAAAACAGATGTAACATTTATAAAGACCTAGTAGCAGTGATTTGTGTGTCAGGGAAAGTAATCCACCATCTTTTGGTGTGGCATATCAACAAAGTTTCTCTATGTCACCAAACTCTACAACTCTACTCAGGCTTCTCTGAATTCTCTTCTCAACTAGTCCCTGACTTTTGGGTCCCCACTGTCCAATTTTAGCAAAAATCCTGCTAAGTCAATTTAACCAGAACTCCCACCCTCCATATCTGGTCATCTTCAATGTCTGATCATGTTCATCATCCTCTAACATCCTCCAGGTGACATATGATCACCTTGACCCTGCCTTCATCAGAAACCCATTAGGCCATGTTAGCCAGAATCCTGTGATGTTTCCGCTTAGTAATTTCCCATCTACTAAATTCCCAACCCTCTCCTGGGCTATGAATTCCCACTTTTCTTTGTGCTATGTGGAGTTGAACCTGATTTCTCTCTCCTATTACAAAACCCCATTGTAGTAACCCCCAGCATTCCTATCACAATAATGTTCCTTGAATAGTTTGTCTTATCATCTTTAACAAGTGTCATATTTTTTTTCTTTCTTAAGAAATATTTATTAACAGTATCTCTCTCTTTTTTTAAAAGATTTTATTTATTTGACAGAGAGAGACACAGCGAGAGAGGGAACACAAGCAGGGGGAGTGGGAGAGGGAGAAGCAGGCTTCCCGCTGAGCGTAGAGCCCAATGCGGGGCTCGATCCCAGGACCCTGAGACCATGACCTGAGCCAAAGGCAGACACTTAACGATTGAGCCACCCAGGCGCCCCAACAGTATCTCTTTCTTAACAATATCTTAATTCCCAGGAGAAAGTTGTTTAGTATTGAAGTGTTAATAAATTATTTCTTACTGTTTCTTTATGTAATTATTTGGAGGTAGTTTTGTGAAATTGTATTGTCATTTGTACTAAGTGCCAAAAATAAAGCAATCGTGGATTTTTTTTTTTTTTTTTTTTTTGCTCGTTTTTGGACTGAGATTGCTGTTCAGAAAAGCAAGAAAATTACTGTTTTCTTCAGCACTCAGGGAATGCCAGATGAAGTCTCACACCAGGAGTTAGTATACCTGGACTGCGCTCCAAGCTGCCAGTCCTCTGTGGTGGACTCGGAGACAACAGAACTGCAATCCCCTGGCTATTAGAATCAGGTGGGGGTTGGGGCGCCTGGGTGGCTCAGTCGTTAAGCGTCTGCCTTCGGCTCAGGTCATGATCCCAGCGTCCTGGGATCGAGCCCCACATCGGGCTCTCTGCTCCACGGGAAGCCTGCTTCTCCCTCTCCCATTCCCCCTGCTTGTGTTCCCTCTCTCGCTGTGTCTCTCTCTGTCAAATAAATAAATAAAATCTTTAAAAAAAAAAAAAAGAATCAGGTGGGGGTAATAACGTGTTAACCTGGCCACCAGATCTAAATCAATAAATCTCAAGCCTGGGTCAAGGAAAGAAACCATGGAGCCTTTTCAAAAGTTTAAGAGACCAGCAATTCTGTGAAGGCTAAAAAAAGTTGTCTTCTAAAGTAGTAGGAAATCCCATGCCTGCACTAGGATAGGCTTTTGTTATATAATCACAGCCCTGGGATGCAAGCCTGCTTGCTATTTGATCTTGAATAAGTCTCATTTTGTAACCCATTCACTAAACCAAAGCACGGTGGGAAGTATGACCTGATTGAAGCTGTTTCTCAGTCTTCTACAAAGATGAACTACATCAATAGCCTTTACTTATGTCCTTATTACAACTGGAGTGAATACTGTAAAACAATCTGAAAGCTTTTATAACTGGGTCTGAAATTCAGTGAAAGAAGGGTGTGTGTGTGTGTGTGTGTTTATTGTGTGTGTGGTTATTTTCTGGGCTAATTGATCAGCAGCCTGTGATTCCACTAATAATTAAAATTTAACCACTTACATATTTAAGTACTACTGTCTGAAAATACTTTTTTCACTTTAATCATTTATTTATCAACATAACTATAAGAACTTTATATTCATTTTTCTATTTCTCTTGGAAGAAGGAAAGAATAACCTGATACCTATTCTGAATTTAGAATAATTACGATACCAAAAAGTAACCTGCCTTAAATTCTTACAAGCCCAAAGACAAATTATACTATTCCATGTTGACTTCCAATGAATACCTGCCCATATTATTGCATTAATGTAAAAAAGTAACCCAATAACAGATATGATCTTAAATTTTCTAGAAACATTTCTACTTATTTATATAGTAGTGGAGAATTACAATTTCATACTAATATAACTAAAAAAAAAAAACAGCCTTGTCGAATTAGGTCAACTTCTATAGGAATCCTTCTATGTTCCGTACTTTATGCATTTTGCCAGAAACAGTCAATAGAAGCATGTTTCAATAAATACCCAAACTAAATATTTTCTCAGCTAAAGGTTAACACTTGCCCTAAAACATCATTTGACTTTAAGTTCAAAGTGGAAAATAATAGTCTCTTCTGGTGGCATTTAAAAAAAAAAAACAACAAAACACAAAACAAGGCAGACAATGGTTTCTTCTATCTTTAATATGGTAGCCCAAAGGCATGTCCTTTTCCAAAGTCCTTTATGACACCCTGCATTTTTCTAAGCAATACAGTTGGACTTCTTCTAATGAGGTAAAATTCTTCCTTTGGCACTTGGAGGGGTCAAGCTGCTCCCAATTAAGATTTTAAAGCCTTTAAAAAGTGGGTCAGTCACTTTATTTAAGTAAAGATGTTTCCAGCAAGTCAAAAGATAGATCTGGAAATGCTAATGTCCCTTGCTGACATTTGATACCTTTACTTTAAAATTTCTGAGGTCAATAAAGACAGGACCTGCCGTGGTTACTGGGCTTTAGTAACTCCTAGGATCAAGCACATAAAAGTTTGCATATGTCTTGCCAAGATCAATAGTATTGTCTCAGTATCCCTGAATTTTACATTTTATCTGTACCCAGAGCTTAGCTGCAGTAATAGAACAGGGAGAATGGGGAGTGGTAGCCTTTCCTCAAAATAATGTCCAAACACGAGTCTTTTTAAGGTAATTTGTGACAAAATATTTACTAACCTTAATCTAAAATACATTAGAGGATGTGGTGTGAAAGTGAGACCTGGAAAAATCCAGAAAAGCAAATCAAGTTAGCATCATTCTTTTTTCCTTTAAAAAAAAAAAAATCAGGCTGACTCTCCAACCTATCAAATCCAACTTCTCCTTATGCCTGTGATGGTAGAAACTGGCTACAGCACTCTATTAAAAAGAACAGAGTCCGTAATAAAATACTTGATTATATTTTAGGCTACTACATTCATCCTCTTTATTCCTCCTTCCTTAGATTTTCTCTTGGTGATGATCAGATTAACAATAAAACACACATGAAGAAATGTCTCACCATGATATCAACAGAGTTGCCATTCAATGTTAGTTAGGGCTGAATCTAAATTATATGAGGTCAATAAAGAAGCAGAGAGACTTAAACGTGTACATAAAAGACATTTCACATGAATATGATAAATTACCATCCCCAAGTTCCTTATCTTCCACTTATATTGAATAGAATTGTGGCAATTAGTTGATCATTTGGGATGCTCGTTTTCAAAGTTGTGTGTGTGTGTGTGTGTGTGTGTGTACATACTATGTAAAATGAGCATAATATAGGGAAGCCTGGGTGGCTCAGTCGGTTAAGCATCTGCCTTTAACTCAGGTCATGATCCCTGGGACCTGGGATCGAGTCTCACACCAGGCTCCTTGTTCAGTGGGGAGCCTGCTTCTCCCTCTGTCCCTCCCCCTGCTTGTGGGCTCTCTGTCTCTCTCTCTGTCTCTCTTTCTCTCTGACAAATAAATAAAATATTTTAAAAAATAAAACAAAATGAACATAACATAAATGCGGGGTTTCTTAGAAGGCTATGAAAGCATTTCTCAGAAATAAAGCAAGGATTTAGGACTGGGAACTAGGACCTGTCAGGTAGGTAGGAACCACTCTCCTGCTTGCTCTCTATCCCCCTGTCAGTGTTTGTGGTGTTGTCAGTGTTGGCTAAATGTACAACCACCAGCTCCCAGGGACAGGGAAGCTCTGACTGGAGGGTTTGCCTGGTTCCGTGGTGTAAATATACCACCTTGGGAGATTTCAAACTACCAACTGAAGTCAACCTGCCTGCAAAAGTACCCTAAAATTTAGCAATTGGTTCCTGTGAAAGGGAATAAGCTGACTTCAGTACACTGTTGCTGTAGGCCACGGTGGTCTATTGACCCTTTCTCTCTATATGTTTGATCTATCCTGATTCTCCTTGAAGACTGTTTTCTATACTAATTTACCTTAATGCACATGCCTGAAAATGGCTATCCCAGCCCCATCTCTACATCGGATAACATTTCAATGACCATGCTCTTAATTTCAATATTTCAAGGAGTTATCTCATTGGATTAGCCTATACCTTATGGGTTGCCAAATTTAAGGAAAGGAGAGGTGTTGATGGCAATAAAGTTGGGCAATATAAGCCAAAACCTGAGTGCTATTTAAGGAAGACTGAACTCCTTTTTTGGAATACCATTATACAGGAGAAAAAAAGAAGAAGAGAAGCTAGGACACTGTACACATGAATAATTAGCTATGGAAGTATATTATGGCAGCATATGTGAATTTTTAAATACATTACTAAATTTTTAAAGAGAAGAATCTTCCGTTGCAATCCAAGTATAAACATAACTAGTAGTATTAACTACATGTGCTATTATTTTACATGTTTGAATTATCAAAAATGTTGTGAATTTATACCTAATTTGTGATTTTCATTTGCTCTTGGATAAATGATGAAATGATAACTACAAACACTAGCATTCCTTTTGATATCAAACTTAAAAGCAGCATAGCTTATAGTTATTTCTAAATTAGATAAAAGAAAAATATTCTGGGAAAAATCTACATATACATAAGAACAATGGTCTGTATTCAAAGAAATATAAATAAGATAGTTTTAAATATTTTTCCAAATACAACATCAAATAACATCATCATACCTTTTATTTTCACAAATGGTACAATTTGCTTTAACAATATATAACATATAGACTTTATATATATATTTTTTTATTTAACTACATGATATTATTATACGCTTTCCACTTTTACAGGCTTTTATATAAATAACTTTAAACAACTAACACCATTCTTAAGTGGCTTTTAAGGCTATTGGTGACATAAACACATATCTTCTATCTAGATGAAACAATCTCTTACAGTCTTTCAGCCTTTTATCATTGCTAGGTATCCATCAATGAAATGTTGTACACAGGCTAATAATGAATCACTCAATTTCTTTGATGCTAGGAGAATTTCGTCAGCCTAAAGATATCTGTACTGCTTTCTTCCCACTGAAATACATTTTGTTTTATAAAAGGATTAACCACTCAGTAGAAAATTGGAACACATAAAATCAATAGATTTCCATGCTTGCCAAATCAACATGATGTATAACAGCAAGTAATTCTGAAATCCATTAAAACTGTCTGATTTTTAAAAAATATGTGTAAATTCAATTGAAAGCCATAAGCATTTCATTTTACGATTATGTGTCAGAGAGATGATACTGTTAAGTATTGAGACACACAAAATTCAAGTCTTCCTACAAGCACAAAGCTTGGTGACATCAGAGAAGCAATTGAGAATAGCTCAAAATGACAGAGGACCAAATAAGTTTCTACTCATTGTTTCAGGTCTTTTTTCTCTTTTCTTTTCAGTGAGACATTCATGTGAATTTCATAATAATTTCTACATAACCTAAGTCTAATATTATCAAATATGTTAATTATTCCATTTGTTATTGAAGACATATCTGGAAACAGGTTTAACTCCTGGGACATAATAATTAGTGAAGAAAGACATAGCAACATCTATAAGCATCAACTCGTTGTAAACTCCCTGAAAATGTACAGAAAATATTTAATAAATGTGCAGGTCAGACCAATACACCTAAACATCCCAGAGAGTTTGAAAAGCAGAGTAGGCTGATGATTTGGCGTCCTTCAATATATTCTCAATATATCTGTCCAGCATTATTGTGGGGCTGGAACAGATTACTCTGCTTCAGGGAAAGTAAAGAAATGAAGCACTGGCATCAAGAGTCATCCTTTATTTTCTGTCCTGGATTGCCGTCCTACCCTAGTATAATCCTTTCAGTAAATATTGAATCTTGCTGTTAACTGAATCCAACCTCTTGAGAAGGCAGTTATTAAGCCTTCTGTTGCTACCTGAGCTTCTGCCCTTGGACAAGGTCTCTAGATCTGGTCACAATGGCACTCAGCCAAGAGGACAAGTAAATGTGGAAAACCAGTTTGTATTTAGATTCCTGAAGCTGACCACCATGTCCAACGGGGTCCACCTTTTAATAAAAGGCAGGAGTATGCACCAACGCGCCACACGGGCTAGAGGTGGCCCAAGTCCTTGACATCACCTCTCCTTTCCCAAGAATTATGAAAATAATTCTTCCAGCTGTATACAGGATTATCCCTAAGAAGAATTCTCTTAAAGCCATTCTTCTCTATCTCAACATACTCCTAGTGTCAAGTTAGTGCTACTCTTAGATTAGCACCTTGGATAACTGCTCAGCAGACCACTACTAAATCCAGCTCATGAACGGGCATTTGTGAATTTTCTGGAGCAAGGGTACATAGCTCTTTATCAGATTTGCTAAGGTGTTTATATCTCAAAATAATTAGAAACTACTTTCTTAGGATATTGTGAAGTTGGTGATATCATCAGGACTCACTCTTCAAATTGGTAACAAGGGAAATGGGTACATCTTCTATTTGTAGCAGTTTATTATACTGAAAAGAATATGGACATTGGTTTAACTCCCTTTTCTCTCAACAGGGAACAGAACTCCCTGTTCTCTCAACATGATCTTGGCAGGATATAACATTTCTGAATCTATTTTGTCATTTATAAAATTCCAAACTAGTAAGAATTTAAGAGGTATTTATCATCTCAATTTAGAATAACTGTATCTTTCACATGTTAAATATTATTTAGAAGCCAGTGTTTTTTTAATTTATACTATAAAATCATTTGGGGCCAATGTACTGTGGTATGTTTATACTTACTTATTAATATATCATGAATGCTAAAAACTCTATTTTGTTAGTGATAGTAAAAACTAATAATTATATTCACTCATCCCACCGGACCATAGAGTCATGGTGTTATGATACAGAAAATAACATTCTTTCAAACACATTTGTTCTTAGGTCAGCTTAAAGATAATTTATGAGACAAAACTCATGACTTAAAAATCGTCCATTAACATAAACATGGCAATGAATAATACTTTTTTAGTAAACAACCATGGTTTTTAACCAAGATATTTCACTTTTTAAACCCATTCCACATGTTAGCTCTTTGTCTAGCAGATTTGAGTCAGTTCATTATCTTTTTGTTTGTCTAAATTGCTTGGGCAATTACTAATTTTCATGCTTCTGCACTTTCATAATCATATCCACACAAGGTTTTATAAACCTTTTTTATAAAAACATATAACATTTGCACATCAAGTTTTATAAAACTCACCTGTACCCAGTTTCTAAGAAGAATTACTATTTCTAAGAAAACAACTATGCTTTGATTTATTTTAAAATTATACAAATTATGAACTAAAAACAGAATGTCTACCTCATCAAAGCACTAATTTTTATGAAATGCAAAAGAAGTATCTAAATTCATATTTTGCTTCATATAGAAAGAACATTTTTTGAACCCAAAAGAAATATCTGACATACTGACAAAAAAGGAATTTGAAATCCAAACGGGTCAGGGATTTTAAGCAGGTATCTAACTACTCTAATTTAGTTGGAGTTGTCTTACACAGATTAATTATATCACAGTGTTACACGGAGACGTGTGTGTGAGTCAACGATTTCATCAATGACCCCCGGGAAATAGTGAGACTGGGGACAAGACTTCAACACTGGCAGTGAGCAAATGAGTCTCAGCCTTCAACTGGCTTTATGTTGATCCTGAATGAAATTACCTACTATAAATGGAATGGTTAAGAGCTTCTGCAGAGGAAGGGTAGCAAACAAAGAACTAACCTGGTCTTACCAAAAACCATTTGACAGCTAAACACTTCCCCTGATTCAAAGTAGAATCAATAACTAAAATACTACAAAAATATAGTAAATTATGTATACATGTTCATTCTGCTTCTTCCTTTTTCACAAATTCAGATAATTCCTTTTACACGTAGGCAAAGCAAAAATACTTCCTTTTCTCCACTAATAATAATCACTCAGAATCCTCCTGTTTTTCTCTCCCAATCTTCTTCCATTCCATTTGGTTTCTTTGCAACTACTTGATTTTTCCCTGGATTTTAGCCCTGCTCTTGTAGTTGGTACAGTGGTTCTGTGATTTTGATTTTTGAAACCTCATAAAGATTGTGATGCTGGACTCAGCTTTTTATTGTGCCTGCTCCTGGTCTTCTTGGAGACACTGCCACCTATTATCACTAGCCCACTAGCTGATGGTCCAGACTGACCTTTGCCCAGAGGAACGAATAGGTATAATCATTCTGTTTTTCAGCAAGGCATTTGCTGATTTTTTTCTCATGGTAACTTTGCATGCGATATGCAGTTGAAGAAATATGCTAGATGCTGCTAAGGTAAGATGAATTGGAAGTAGGTGCAATAATGAAAGGTGCAGAGTAATGGGTCAGTGCATAGTTTCCTGGTAGCCTGGCTTGCATGTGTTCCCCCCTAATTTCAGTGTTTCATCACTGATTCAGGGGGAATTATCATCAAACCCACAGAAGACAAATTTGGGAACCTAGCTGATAGATACATGGGCTATCTGAATAAGGTTCCAAAAGACTGCTTAACAAGTTGGAGCCACAGGCAGACTCTACCATAAAGCGTTACACCAATTATAATGTAAAAAAGAGAAAAAAAATGTATACATGAGGGTGATATGAAAGCTAGCAGCTCTTGTACAAAAAGGATTTATAATTTTCCTTGACAGCTCCTTGTGAATAAATAGCATAACGAGACCCCCAAAAGCTAATGCAATCTTTGTATTACTTAGTCATATCTAGAATACTTGAAGTGATAGTATTGAACTACCAATGACCATAAAAAGTTAGAAAAGGAAATGAAAATGTATTAAACAACGAGGGTATTGTATGGAAATATTTAAGACACTTTCATGTTTAATTCTCACAACCTCTTCAAGATATTCGTTGCTATTGACATTTTACAGATGAGAAAACTGAATGTTAAAGAACTTAATTTTCCCAAGATCACAGGTACTAAAGTTTAGAAGTAGTATTTTAAGTCATGTGTGTATGATTCTAAATATATGGGGTTTATACCATACAAATGGATCCTGGTATTCAAACTGAAATGAAGGTGGTGGGGAAACTGGAAGTCACTGCCCCACCAAAACAGAAAATGAACTAATGTGTTAAGATGAGGCAAGAGAAGATTTATGTTAGACAAGACCTTTATATTGATGTACTTCAAAAGATAAAGAATTACTAGTCTTTGGGAGATATAGCTCAAGCTGAATGAACACTTATGAAATGTACTGTACATGTTAGCAGGTGGACTAGGTAGTTTTAAGATATTTTTTAACTAGAAGAATCTCTGATTCTAGAGTATTTATGACTGACAGGGTTCCAAAACTGAAGCAGAAAGCTTAAGTATGAGAAAAGAAGATAAATGATATTCTAGGGCACATCTTAGTAATATGCATACTGAGTCTACACAGCATCTGAATCAGAAGTTGACAGATACCCTGAAATGGGTTTGAAAAAAACAGAAGACTTTGAAATAATCCTTTGTATATAAAATTGCTCTGGACCACTAACTTAAAATTAAATCTTAATACAGTATAATCTTTTAATGATTTTATTCAAATTAACGAGTTTGAACTCTTAGCATCCTACTTATTTGATACAGTATTTGGAGATCAAAATTAAGTTTATAATACATAATACTTCTTTCACAGAAATTTTTAGAGACATTCATTGTGTTCTAACATTGTGTCAAACACTAAAGGAGATGAACATAATATTAAATAGTATATGGTTCATTGTATATGAATGGATTACCAAATGTAGGAAATATATTTTAATGTCTTTTTAAAAATAATTATGCTGTGCCATTCATCTAACTCTTGGCTTCTCCTTGTGACCAATTAATTTCTAAATCTTATGAGATATACATGTGTAGTTGACTGCAAATGAACATAGTCAGGCTTGCAACCTTGATTTAAAGAGCATGATTCTCTAATCTAAAATATTTAAAATTAGCTAGCATTTTTAAATTGGATACATGCAAATAATAGGTTACCTAGTTTTTTCCCTTTTACTTTATATGCTCTTGCCTCAGAAGAAAATCTTACAAATGAAAGGAAATTAAGAAGAAAAGTTCCAGTGCTGACTCACCTCCTGTTTGCCTTTGGGCCAAAACTCAAAAACTGTTTATATAATGGATCATCTTTTGAAACTAGACCATTAGATACTTGATTCTTTTTCAGGGAGTTAGGTAATAGGGTGATTCTGCTTAAAAGTGCCTTTTATGTGTAGTTATTTGATATATTTAGATAAAATATAGTGGCAGTTCCCCTATAATATAGTTAATTCCAGCATCCTAAAAGGCCTTTCATTCTATAACAAAATGAGAAAATACTTAGGGCATAATGCTAAATGAGTGTACACAATGACAGCAACTACATAAAGGGACATATGCCCACAGAGAATATGATAGGAGTCCTCACTCTCTATTCTCATTCTCTTTCCCCCTCCACCTCCACCCCCTCAGCATTCCCATTTTCAACGGTATCAGCTGCTGCACACTTACTCAAGATGTTGAGTTACACATGCAAATTTGCAGCTTCCTATAGAATAAATAGATCTGGTTGTGCCAAAGTCACATGGAAGATAACACCATTTCAAAGGTGAATTAATATTTCCTCACACTCTCAGTTCCTTCTTCTGAATACCTTATATTTTTTTCCCCCTAGGATATAGTATATGAATACCTTATATTAATTACTCTATCACCACTCACTCAGTCATTCAAGCTAGAAACTCCAGTAAATTCCCCACTTCTCCTCTCCTACATTTTCTTCATCTGGCTGGCAATAAATATCTGGTAGTTTTCCTTGCCTTCATTCATAGTGCAACAATTTCACCCTGGATTATTTAAATTGCCTCTCATTTAGGCTGCCATTGATAATCTATACATACAATCAAAACTTCCTTTCTGAAATAAAGATATGATTAAGTCATTCCCTTTCTCAAAAACAACATAACACAAAACAAGACAAATCCTTAAATAGTTATCCATTAAATATATGTAAAATTATTT
Source organism: Phoca vitulina (assembly GCF_004348235.1). Taxonomy (NCBI): domain Eukaryota; kingdom Metazoa; phylum Chordata; class Mammalia; order Carnivora; family Phocidae; genus Phoca; species Phoca vitulina. The sequence goes on along the minus strand of NW_022589711.1, from coordinate 22,473,408 downwards.
TAAGGCCATTTAATACCTGGCCTTAATGTGGCCCCTGTCATGTTCTACTACCTATCATACAGCCCATTTTCCAGCTATACTGGAAATATTTTTCATGCATACTCTATGCAGATCAGAAATCAGGCTTACCTGACAAGGATCAGCTCAAACACAACCTCCTTCATTCACTTTATTTTCTAGTAAATCTGTCAAGAATTAGTTCTATTTTCAGTGCTCCCAATAGCACTTTTTGCAGTGCCAGAGAGCTTTTATCCAATTGCATTACATCCACTTGTATATAAGCATCTTCCACCACATTTGTGAGAATATTGAAAAAAAAAATCCTATTCACTTTTCAATCCCATATGTACACAAAACAGCTCCCAAATGGTTTTTAAATGAGTAAATGGATTCACAATTAAAAAAGATATTTTTCTCTTATGACCTTAATCAATGAAGAAAATTATAAGCTATAGAGTTATAAGAACATTAAATATATCTTAAATGAGAAGATATAGGACCTCAGTGATTATCATTTGTTAATATTTACTGAGAAGAGACAATTTGAAAATAAAATTATACTAAACCTAGAATCATCAAAGTACATTTCTGAAATTGTAAAATAATAAAAGAACAGACAATCTACACAGATGCTCTTAATATATAAGATTTTGTTGTGATGTAACTATGAGAAGAGACATTTGAAAATAATCCAACAATTTTAATGTATATTAAATTCAGTTATATTTGCTGGTAAAGTAAAATCTTTAATTGTAAGGAATTTTCCATACCAATTTATAAAATAGCCATTTGCTATTACTTGAAAATCCATAGCAAAAATTTTTAGATTCCTTTTGATGTAAATTAAGCTTAATCATTATTAAAAAGTGGCTGATGTGACAAACTCTTGTAAATATGGTTCAGGTTTATAAAATGTAATTGAAGGTATGGAGGATAAGGGGTGTTGTTCATCAAGGAGCTCCTCTGTGACAATACTGCTTTTGCTACACCCAATTTTCACTTTTATATTCTGAATGAATAACATAATAGCAGCAGATGTTATAATATAAGTGGTAATCACCTCTTCATGGTGATCAGGAACTGGCCATCTGTCCCAAGATACCACACACAAAACCAATAATATTTCTGCAGAATTCTAGGGTAGAGAATGCCTAGACTTGATCTATAAATGAAATAAAAAGTGATTAAATCTCTTATAGCTCCCATGACTCTAGATATACATACACTGCTTTATTTTCTTTATAGGTAAATTATGAAGAATAAGTCTATGTATTATTTTTCCACTAGACACATATATTCTTTTAAGATTTTATTTATTTATTTGACACAAAGAGAGAGCACAAGCAGGGGGAGCAGCAGGAGGAGAGGGAGAAGCAGGCTCCCTGCTGAGCAAGGAGTGGGATGCCTGGCTCAACCCCAGGATCCTGGGATCATGACCTGAGCTGAAAGCTCAACCAACTGAACCACCCAGGTGCCCCTCCACTAGATATTTTTTAAAAGATTTAACTCTATGTACATGGCAGTAAGATATACAGTTAGAACAGCTTCTACCTTAAAAGTACCCATACCATATAGTTATGAATTTAACTCATATACACTAGAAAAAGTATAATCAAATATAAAATGCAATAAATGTCACAACAGAAATACAGATGAAATGCTATGAGGGTTAGGGGAGGGGGATACAAAAACAGGGAGAGGGGAGGGGAGGGGAGGGGAAGGGAAGGGAAGGGAAGGGAAGGGAAGGGAAGGGAAGGGAAGG